>NC_137038.1:7656003-7706003 GCF_032717465.1 Coenobita brevimanus
CTCTCCCTCCCTCCCTCCCTCTCCCTCCTCCTAAGAAAATAGAAGAAATAGGAGGAGAGAGAGAGAGAGATGGAATAGGGGAACAGAAGAAAAAGGAGCCTGGAAGGAGGGAAGAGGGCAGTGGTGGAGGAGAGAGGGGAGGGGAGGGGAGGGGAGATGAGGAGTGAGGAGAAGAATGACTGGGGAGATAAGAGATGAAGGGAGAGGAAAGGATGGGGAAGGGGAGGGGAGGTAGAGGGAGGGGAGGGATGGGATGGGATGGGGAGGGAAGGGGAGGCTGAGTACGTTATGGTCGGTAGGCAACTTCCCTCTCCCCTTCCCTCCCTCTCCCCCTCCCACTCTTGATCACTTCCTCCTTCTCTCTCTCTCTCTCTCTCTCTCTCTCTCTCTCTCTCTCTCTCTCTCCCCCTATTTTTAAGACTGTTAGCTGCCTGTTTGATTATTTTGTTTGTTTGTTTTTATGCTTGTTTATTAATCAGTGTTTTATTGACACCTCTTCCCCAGACGTACGTACATTTTGAGAGTAATTAGTGTGTGTGTGTGTGTGTGTGTGTGTGTGTGTGTGTGTGTGTGTGTGTGTGTGTGTGTGTGTGTGTGTGTGTGTGTGTGTGTGTGTGTGTGTGTGTGTGTTTGCCAGTACCGTACTATTTCATTTAGCATAGGAATGTCCCTGATGCTGAAATGAGAGAGGTGGCAAGGTAGGTGGCAGGGGAGGAGACGGCAGGGTAGATGGCAGGGAATGTGGTAGGGAAGGAGGTGGTAGGGTAGGGTAGATGGCAGGGGAGGAGGTGGTAGGGTAGGGAAGATGGCAGGGAAGGAGGTGGTAGGGTAGATGGCAGGGGAGGAGGTGGTAGGGTAGGGTAGATGGCAGGGGAGGAGGTGGTAGGGTAGATGGCAGGGAAGGAGGTGGTAGGGTAGATGGCAGGGAAGGAGGTGGTAGGGTAGATGGCAGGGAAGGAGGTGGTAGGGTAGATGGCAGGGAAGGAGGTGGTAGGGTAGATGGCAGGGAAGGAGGTGGTAGGGTAGGGTAGATGGCAGGGGAGGAAGTGGTAGGGTAGATGGCAGGGAAGGAGGTGGTAAGGTAGGGTAGATGGCAGGGAAGGAGGTGGTAGGGTAGGGAAGATGGCAGGGAAGGAGGTGGTAGGGTAGGGAAGATGGCAGGGAAGGAGGTGGTAGGGTAGGGAAGATGGCAGGGAAGGAGGTGGTAGGGTAGGGTAGATGGCAGGGAAGGAAGTAGGATGGTAGGGTAGATGGCAGGGAAGGAGGTGGTAGGGTAGGGTAGATGGCAGGGAAGGAAGTGATAAGGTAGGGTAGATGGCAGGGAAGGAAGTAGGATGGTAGGGTAGATGGCAGGGAAGGAGGTGGTAAGGTAGGGTAGATGGCAGGGAAGGAGGTGGTAAGGTAGGGTAGATGGCAGGGAAGGAGGTGGTAGGGTAGGGTAGATGGCAGGGAAGGAGGTGGTAGGGTAGGGTAGGTGACAGGGAAGGAGGTGGTAGGGTAGGGTAGATGGCAGGGAAGGAGGTGGTAGGGTAGGGTAGATGGCAGGGAAGGAGGTGGTAGGGTAGGGTAGATGGCAGGGAAGGAGGTGGTAGGGTAGGGTAGATGGCAGGGAAGGAGGTGGTAGGGTAGGGTAAGTGGCTGTAACGATAGAATAGTGGAATACAGTGCAAGTCACGAAGAAGTGCGGTGGATAGGATGCAGGGACGTAGTATTGTCATATTTTAACATTGACCTAAGGGGAAATAAGCTGAATAAGGACGAGAAGCTCAGCCAAGTCTAAGTGAATGAAGTTTAAGGCCAAAAATAGGTCTATATTAGTCCTCCTTAGCGATTATTGTAGAAAACGAGGTGCGGGACGAGTCTTTTAATAGGGGAGACTTTTTCAATGTGTATTTGTCAGTCTCTCTACTTATTTCTATGACAGTGGTACTTGATCGTTTCGTTGCGTTTCGTTTCGTTTATAAAGACTCCAACTTGCTTGCATGCGTCGGCCTTGGTCACCTAGCGGCGCCTCTCCATGCTGCTCGCTCTCTGGCAGCCTCCCTATTCAGTCCGTTAGCCCCGAGGTCACACTGTATGACATCCCAGGTCTTTTTCGGTCTGCCTCTCGCAACACCTTAAATTGGAAGAGATTTTCGTCCTTTTGCAGCTTATTTCCTCAGAACACATTACTACGGCTCTGCATCCCTTCCATGGCACTGCATCGTGACTAGCACCATATTCAAATGTTAATCTCTTGTTACAATTCAGCATTCAAGAGAGAGAAAAATTTTACCTATAGTTAAAGTGAACAGAGTATAGTTTGTTTCATTGTTTTAGTACCATGCCAAAAATAATTACAAAATGAATAAAAAGAGTATACGTAAAAATTTGTCCTCTTTTGTTGCAGTTAATCTTCGTTCCCTTTAGCGTAAAATTGCCATCTCTCGTGAATGTTGGTGTTGTAGCATGAGATTAACATTAAAACATGGCGCTAGTCACGAAGAAGTGTGCTGAAAAAGATGCTTAACCTTAGTATTGTTTTCGTCCATCACTGACCCGCGAGAGAGGAGCTGCGACAGGACTATAATATCCGCCTATACTCTACTTACTTTAACCTGGCCAAAAATTGTCATCTCAGAGTCTTAAGTCATGAGTTGGAGCAATAGGTTAATACAGTACTAGAATATGATGCTAGTCACGATTAAGTGCTATGGACAGAATGTAGAGCCATAGTATTGTCTTATTCTGCCACTGACCTACGTGAAATAAGCTGCAAAGGGACGAAAATCTGGGCCAAGTTAAGGTGAAAGGAATGTAGGATACAGTGAATGAACTAAAGAATGCAGTTTTCTCTCCTGTTTCGAAGGTGATTATTTGGGATATTATTTTGTAAATCTTTGAAACTTCTGAAACCTTTGAAACCTCTGAAATCTTTGAAACCTTTTGAAACCTCTGAAATATTTGAAATCTTCTTAGAGTGTATATTTTTCTCATCATTTCTTCATTCCTTCTTGACTTATAACAACAGTATTTCTCTGTGTGTTGGGGCGTGCTGTGTAGGGTAAATGATTCAGATATATGTAGAAGTGGTGGTTGAACGGTTGTTGTGGTGGTGGTGGTAGTTGTGGTGGTTGGTTGTGGTATGTGGTGGTGTTTAGGTGTGGCAGAGGTGTGGGTGTGGTGGTCAGGTAGATGTGTGGGTGTGGTGATGTGGTGCGGGTGTAATGATGATGATGATGATGATGATTACAATAGGTGCTAAGAGTGGGTGTGGTGATTGTGGCAAGGTACTGTATAGGTGTGGTGGTAGGCGAGGGGTAGGTGTGGTGTGGCAGGGAGGTGACAGGGTACTGGGTGTAGGGTGATAAGATGGTGTTATGATTGCAGGGGAAGGAGGGAAGATAGAAGGGTGGGTGGGGGGGTGGGATGGAGGGAGTGAGACTGGCAGGGTGGGTGGGGGAGTGGGAGGGAAGGTAGCTGGCAGGGTGGATGGTGGGGGAGGAGGGAGGGATGGAAGGGTAAATGGGAGTTGGTAAGAGAGGGTGGCAGGGTAGATGGCAGAGAGGCGGCGGGGTGGCAGGGTAGATGGCAGGGTGGCAGGGTAGAGGCGGCAGGGAGGGAGGTAGCGACTGCCCTCCCTCAATATTGATCCAACATACACACACACACACACACACACACACAGACGCACACACGCACACAGTAGACACACCCTGCCCCGCCCTCCTGCCTACCTACCGACCTACCTACACACACCCCTCCTGCCCTGTTTCCTTTCTTACTTACGGATCTTCTTATCTACTTACCAGATTATCTACTTACGGGATGATCTACTTACTGACTGATCTTTTGTGTCAGCTTTTTAAACTTAGACGGTAAGTAACTTGTATCCTGCACACTACCTACCTACTTACCGACCTATCTTCTTACGGGCCTACTTACCTGAGCCTGTCTACTTACTAACCTACGTACTTGCACAACTATCCGTCTGACTACCTACCTACCTCCTTATCACAGTATACAGTCCTTCCTACTTACCGACCTACCTACTTACTATCCATCCAACAAGTCTACGTACCTACTTACCGCTATACTTCATGCGTACTTACCGATGTACCTACCTACTAACCGATCTACCGTTATCTGCTGTTACTTATTGGTTCACCGACTTGCCTACTTACTCATCGCCCAGCTACCTACTTACAGACCCACTCACAGATTGAATGACGTACCAACCTGCTTACCTATACCTACTTACCGACCCACTGATCTACTTACCTATCCTACTTGCCTGTCTGCCTCTCCACCTACCTACTTATATACCTACACAACTCTTTATATGCCTACTAACCTCTCAACCTACCTGCCTAGCCTACCTACTTACATACCTACCTGTTACTCGTCCACCTGCCTACCTACCTACTTACCTGTCCACCACTCTATATATATCTCCCCCTGCTTACTTACCTACCAACTTACTTACCAACCTACGTACCTACCTACTTACCGAGCGTGGCGGATTGCAAGAAAAAGACAACTTCAGCCTGCAGTCTACTGGGTTCACGTTCAGATGAGCTACTACTACTACTACTAATACTACTACTACAGGCCTGGATCTACTTACTAGCGAACGTACTTGACTATCTAACCTACCAACTAACCTACTTACAGACCTACTTCCTGACTGACTAAATGATTGTCAACTCACCAGTCTGTCTACTAACCAGCTGATGGTATACTTACCTACCTACCTACCTACCTAACTAACTAACTACCTACCAACCTACATACTAACCTACCTACCTACCTACCAACTTACACCAGCCAGCCTCGTAACTGACCTGCCACTTACGAGCATGCCTACTTACCGACCAGTTAGTCTACTCGGTACCTACTGACTGACCTACTGACCGCCTGCTGACCACACTACCTGATCTAAGCAACTACACCTGACTAACTGACTGACCCGTCCATCCGTCCATCCATCCATCCATCCAACCAACCAACCATCCATCCATCCATCCATCCGTCCATCCATCCATCCATCCATCCGACCGACCGAGTTACCAATACTTTCTGACCATTGGACCAACCTACTGATACCTACTGACCAGCCGACCTACCTACCTACTGGACTGACCTACTTACCTGCCTACCTACCTGTCTACCTGCCTTCCAACCTACCTACCTGTCTACCTACTTATCTACTATGACTGATCGACTGACTTGCCTACCTACAGTACCAGTCTACCTACCTAGACTACGCTTCTACTTACCCACAGTACATTTCTACTTACCTACCCACAGTACCTTCCTACCTGCCTACCTACAAACTTACCTGCCTAACTACCTACCTACCTACCTACCTACCTACCTACTCATCTCTAGTCCTACCTACCCTCGTACTTACGCGACACACGCACACTCATACCAACGTAGGTGATTACTGCTACTTACCCTCTTACCTACACGGTTACCTAATTGACTCTCTCTCTCTCTCTCTCTCTCTCTCTCTCTCTCTCTCTCTCTCTCTCTCTCTCTCTCTCTCTCTCTCTCTCTCTCTCTCTCTCTCCCTCCCCTTTTCTTTATTCCTATCAGATTCTTCCGTGCATAAACTTTCCTCCCAATCTCATCCTCGCTGTCCCTCCCTCCCTCCCTCCCTCCCTCTCCATTCTTCCGCGTCTCTCTCTCTCTCTCTCTCCGATTTTCTTCCTCCTATGCAGTCGCCTCCTTCCTTCCTTCTTTCCTTCCTTTCAGTCCTACCTGCTTCTTCTCCATCCCTCTTTCTCTCTCCTTTCCTTCCTTTCTTCATTGCCCCTCCTTCCCCCCTTCCTCCTTCCCTTTTATCTTCTCTTTCATCCTCCCTCATTTCTTTCCCTCATTCCTTACCATCTTCCTTTGCTCACTCATGTCTTTGCTCCTTCCCTCTCCTTCCTTCCTTCATACCTTCCTTCCTTCCCTTTCATTCCCCCTTCCATCCTTCCTTTTCTCCTTCTTTCCCTTTCATCCTCCCTCCATTCTTTTCCTCGTCGTCCCATACCATCCTTCTTTGCACCCTCATATCCTTCCTTCATTCCTTCCCTCCTTCCCTCCTTCTTTCTTTCCTTCCCTCCTTCTTTCTTTCCTTCCCTCCTTCCTTCCTTCTTTCCTTCCCTCCTTCCTTCCTTCTTTCCTTCCGTCCTTCCTTCCTTCCTCCCTCCCTCCTTCAGATTTGTTAGGGCGCAGTAATGACCTTGTCAGTGGAAGGGGAGGGGAAGAGGAGGGAGAGGGGAGGGGGAAGTTGAGGGAGTGGAAGGATGGGTGTGATGAAGTGTGTAGGTGGATGTTGTGATGTGTGTGTGTGTGTGTGTGTGTGTGTGTGTGTGTGTGTGTGTGTGTGAGAGAGAGAGAGAGAGAACTGTCTTTTGTCTCCCTCATAATGATGTAGTAATGGCTGTGATTACATATTGTTTCTCTCTCTCTCTCTCTCTCTCTCTTTCTCATTTTTACTTCGTCATCGTCGTCGTCGTGCTCCTCCTCCTCCTCACCTAGTAATTCCATAGGCCAGCGGATTTTTTTTTTTTTTTTTTTTTTTTTTTTAAGGGGGGGGTCGTCTGGATTCGCCCCAAAGCCTGTTTTCTCAAAGTTCCTGCCACACGGAATCCATTTTTTTTTTTTTTTTACTTTTTTTTAACTTTCGATAAGATTCTCTCTCTCTCTCTCTCTCTCTCTCTCTCTCTCTCTCTCTCTTATCCGACGGAACTGGGTCAGTGTAACAATAATGACTTCCTCCCACTTGTTGATGGGTTTGGAATTCTCTCAACGCCTTTTCCGTGGCGATTTAGTCTGCCTGTTGTATCTTAATATCCTCTTGTGTGTCACTGATATTAAGGTGCAAAATAATAATATGCAAGGGAATATGAAGGTGTAGTTAGCAAAATAAATCGCTAAGGAAGAGGTGTTTGAACCAGACACAGATCCCTAACTCCCTTCAACTCCTTTACTGGCCAAGTGTAATCAGATTGGAAGGTTGATTTGACTAGTAACCAAGGAGACTCAACCTCATAACTAAGGTCCAATGTGGTACTCTTTACGTCACAGAAAATAAGGCGCCTTTGAACACACATGCCCCGTCACATACCCACGTCACATGCCCGTTACCTACCTACGTCACATGCCCCGCCACATGCCCTTCACATACCCATGTCACATGCCCCGTCACATACCCACGTCACATACCCGTCACATACCCACGTCACATGCACCGTCACATACCAACGTCACACCCACGTCACATGCACCGTCACACCCACGTCACATGCCCCGTCACATACCCATGTCACATACCCATGTCACAAGCCCTGTCACATGCCTATCACACCCACATCACATACTCAACACATACCCACGTCACACTCATCACATTTTTGCCACGTACCCATCACATAAACGCGTCACATTCTCACGTCTCATATCCATCACATAGCCATTGCACACACGTCACATACCCATCACATAGCCATTGCACACACGTCACATACCCATCAAATATATCCACGTCACATAGTCAAGAAACACACACACACACACACACACACACACACACACACACACACACACACACACACACACACACACACACACACACACACACACAAGGACCCCCCAATCCTCCTAATGCACAACACTCAAAAGTCCGGCAAGATCTGTTACCTGCATAAAACTTTAAACATATAACAATACGGGGAGGGAGGGGCACCAAGACACGTTCGAGACATGTCGCTAACGGGTGGCAAACACGCGCGGTGACGAAACGTATAATATAACTTTTAATTTCGTTTTTAATACAGGCAAAAAAGCATACGGGTCTGGAAAATAAAACACACGTCACCAGAATCCTTTTGTTTATTAATTTATTTTATTTTTATTACCGTCAAGCGATTCTATTGTTCGAACAGACTTGAGAAATGAAGGAAAAATAATAATAATAATAATAATAATGATAATGATACACTCATCGGTACACTCTTTCCTAAAATATTAAGGACACTCATAAACTTCGCCCTCCATCCTACACCTCCTTCTCTCCTAGTTAGTTTCACCTCCCACTAGGTAAATGAAATGGTTGGGTGTAAGAAGAGGGTATGGGTGGGTTAAAGTCTACGGCCTCCACACTCCATGTTTCTCTCTCTCTCTCTCTCTCTCTCTCTCTCTCTCTCTCTCTCTCTCTCTCTCAGTGGTGTGGGGTGGTATTAATTCCTTCACTACGATGACGCTTATTTTCGCCTTATCTTTATCTTTGTGATTTTATTCAGTTTAGATGAGACGTTGCGAGATAGATAAATAGATAGATTAACCCCTTCACTCCAAGCTACAGTCTTCACTAGGCAGCAAGAATAAAATGGCCTGGTGTTGGTGGTATAAGTGGTGTACAATATGGTCTGGTGTTTGTGGTATTAATATGAGTGGTGTACAATATGGTCTGGTGTTTGTGGTATGAGTGGTGTACAATATGGTCTGGTGTTTGTGGTATGAGTGGTGTACAATATGGTCTGGTGTTTGTGGTATTAATGAGTGGTGTACAATATGGTCTGGTGTTGGTGGTATTAGTGGTATGAGTGGTGTACAATATGGTCTGGTGTTTGTGGTATTAATGAGTGGTGTACAATATGGTCTGGTGTTGGTGGTATTATTGGTGTGAGTAATGTTGATGTTAGTCGTAGATGGTAGAGTTGCACTGTAGCGTGATTGGTGTAGTGTAGGTGTAGATGGTATAGGTGTAGGTAGGTGGTGTGGTGTAGGTAGGTCGTGTGGTGTAGGTAGATGGTGTGGTGGTGAGTGGTGTGGTGTAGGTAGGTGGTGTGGTGTAGGTAGGTGGTATCGTGTGAGGGTAGCGTTTGTCACCTGCCCTGTGTTAACTTATGGCTCTTGGGAGACGGACGCAGCAAGGCAGGGCGAGGGGAGGAAAGGGGAGAAGAGAGGAAGGGGAGGGGAGGAAAGGAGAGAAGAGGGAGGGAGGGAGGTAGAGGGAAGGAAAGAGAGGGGGAGAAATGAGAGAAGAGGAGGGAGGAGGAGAAGAAGAAAAGAAAGTAGAAGGAGAAAGGAAGAACAGAAGGTGAATAGAAGAAAGATGAAGGAAGGGAGGGAGGAAGGGCGTGGAGAAGGGAGAGGAAGGGGTGCGGGGTAGGGAGGGGAGAGGAAAGAGGGTAGGAGGAAGGGTTGGAGGAGGGAGGGAAAAAGATACGGGTAGTCAGACGGAGGGTGAGAGAGAGGAAGGGGAAGAACTGAACAAAGAGGAAGGGAGGAGAAAGGCGGAAAGGGAGGAAAGGAGGGGAGAGAAGAGGGAGGGAGAAAAGTGTCGTGCATTAAGTATCTGAGTAGTTAGGTAAAGTGAGAGAAGAGAAGGGGGTAGAGAGCTGGTTGGGGAAGGGTGTTATGGTGAGAGAGAGAGAGAGAGAGAGAGAGAGAGAGAGGAAAGGTTAACGGGAGGGGGTGCGGGGAAGAGGGAGAGAGAGGCAGAGAAACAGTACGAGACGGTGGCATAAGTTAAGGATTAGGGCAGGGGAGGCCAGGGCAGGGCAGATCCGGACTGGGCAGGGCAGGACTGTACTGGAAGGAGCTAAGCAGGGCAGGGCAGATTGGACTGGACCGGACCAAACGGGGCAGGGCAGGGACGTGCGGGGCAGAAGTGGACTAAAACGGTCCGGATCGGATTGAGCAGGACACAGCAAGGCAGGGCAGGGCAGGATCGGATTGGGCAGAGCAGGACCTGACTGGACCAAACTGGGCAGGACTGGTCCAGACTGGACAGGGGAGAGCCGGATGGGACAGGACCAGGCAGGGCAAAGCAGGACAGAATGAGACCGGACAGAACTGGACTGGACTGGGCAGGGTCGGATGGGACAGGACCAGGCAAGGCAAAGCAGGACAGGATGGGACCGGACCGGGCAGGACTGATCAGGATCGGGCAGGACTGATCAGGATCGGTCAGGACTGGGCGTGATCGGGCTGGACTGGGCGTGATCGGGCTGGACTGGACTGGGCAGGATTGGGCTGGACTGGGCAGGGTCGGGGCAGGTTGAGCAGGATCGGATCCAACCGGACCAGGCAGGATTGGACTGCACCAGTCCAAGCAGGGCTGGACTGGACTGAACCAGGCAGAGCAGGACTAGACTGGACCAGACCGAACGTGGCAGGACAGGCTATGGCAGGATCAGATCATACCGGACCGGGCAGGCTAGGACAGGATCGGACCGGACCGGACACGGCAGGGCAGGATCGGACCGGACTGGACCAGACCGGAATGGGCAAGACAGGGCAGGATCGGACCGGACCAAACAGGGCTGAGCAGAGCAGGATCAGAGTAGGAATGGCAGAGCAGGGCAGACAAGGACCGGACTGGCCAGGGAAGGGCAGGGCAGGGCAAAGCAAGACGGGACAGAACTGGACAGGACAGGACCGAGCCAGGCCATACTAGACTGGACTCGGGTAGGGCAAGGCAGGACCAGACCGGCTGGACCGGACAGGGCAGCACAGGATCAGATGACCGGAACGGACATGGTAGGACTAGACTGTACCGGACTGGATGGGGCAGGGTAGGGCAGGAATAGATACAGTATGACCAGGCCAAGCAAGCCGACCTCTCTCTCTCTCTCTCTCTCTCTCTCTCTCTCTCTCTCTCTCTCTCTCTCTCTTAGGGACATGGGCTGGAAGTGTCATACGCCTCTCATAAATACCGCAATGTAGAATGGCCTAATGGTAAAGTATGGGAGAGATGATGCCATAATTACGTAGTTCAAAAAGATAGCTGTTAGATAGATGTTAGATTATGGTATTGGTATTATTATTATTATTTTTATTTTTATTTTTTTATTTTATTATTATTACTTTTTTATTTATATTGACAAACGTTCCAAAACTGTGATTATTTTTCGATTCGTATATGAGGTGTGCAGTAGAGGAGTCAGCCAAGTGCCATATTTAACGAAATTGAGTTATGTATAACACTGTCTTCCTCCAACTCTCCTCTGTCGAGAGTAAGGCTCGAGGTTGGAAACAGAAATGTCGGTAAGGGTGAAAATCCCATTTTAAGGTGTGACCCTACAGCACTTGCTGACATAGTGTTTGGTAGGTACCCACACTTTGATGGAGGAGACAGCCAAACGCCATCAGCTGGTCTTGCAGCCTCACTAGCCAATGAGCAACAGCGTAGGAGCGCGGCTGGGAGTTTGTTTACGTTTTTCAGCCAATGGGAGCGCAGTTTACACTCAGTTGCCCTCCACGAGTCCATGCATGTGTCCCCGCAGACCATTCAGTGGAATCTCTGTTTTCATCTTATTTTCTTGCTGTTACAACATTAACCCTCCCCCCCGCCAGTGCCTTTTTAAAACGGTCTGACATAACTGCGCGGCCAGTGCCAGTGCCGTTTTAAAACGGTCTAAAATAAAAAACATCACTGTGACCGCATATTTCAAGATTCGCAGGTAAAAACTGGCAGGCATGTAAGGTAACTCCTCTACCATCCCCCAGATGTCAAGGCCATACACTCACTCGCTCTGCCTCACTCTGCCTGTGTGCCTCACCCAGTGTCATACATAGTGAAGGCATTTTGTAAATATATTCATGTAAGTGTAAGTTGTAAATATTTTCTTGTAAGTGTAAGGACTATATAGTGAAGTCAAGTTGTAAATACCTTCTTGTAAGTGCCAGGACTGTACATAATGAAGTCAGGTTGTACCTATCTTCAAGTAAGTGTAAGATAATGCATTCACGGTGAGAAAGACAAACAAATTGAGATAGATGCTGAAGTAATGAGTAATCAGAAAAGTGTGCTGAACATTGCTATACCTTCCCAGCATAAATACCTGAGTATACCTTACATAGAAAACGGCTTTCTCTCATATACGTAGTGAGCATGAGAGAGTGACTATACCTGTATACGAGTATACCGGATGAATAAAACCCATTTCTGAGCCTCGGTCAGCATTTTAACGGCGAAATTCGTTGTTTCCACATCAAATTCTATCATTTTAGCCACACACACAAAAAAAAAAGGTTGAGAAATGGGCAGCACTGGGGTAACCCATAGGGCTAAAAATAGCTGGCATGCGGCGGGTTAATTGTGTATCATAATGGGTGATAACAGTGAGCTAAACATCCCTAGAACCTCGAGGAGAAGGAAGAAAGTGCGTCTGCCTGAAACGTGGCAGTGTAATGTGGCAAAGAAGAAAAGAACTTCTGGCGAGGCTTATACCAGCATGGCGACAAAGCAACAAGTTGCAACCAGGAGTGTGGGACCACCTTGTGCAGATGGTTGTTTTGCTAAGGTTACAAGACCAGTGATTGATAAGATATTCACTGAATTGTGGAAGCTAGGTGATTTTAACATGCAAAATATGTATTTACAGAAATTAGTGCGTATGCTACCAGTAAAATGACATCGTCCATCAAAGAATGCAGTTTCTGGCCCTGCTTGTAGGTTCAGCTACTCGTACAATGTTCAGTATGAGAATACAGTGTACTCTTTGTGCAGACAAGGTTTCTTGTCAATCTTTGGTTTAAAAAGAAGTCGTGTCAGGTATGCAGTGAAGTGTGTAGGTGTCACAGGTGTAAGTACAGGTGATAGGCATGGCAAAAGCAGACCAGGTAATGCACTTCCTAGTGGTGTTGTTGACCATGTTCATGAAAACATACAGCTCTTACCAACAGTTAGTAGTCATTACAGCAGAGCTAAATCACCTCACAGGAAGTATCTAGAATCACAAGCAACTATAAAGGTGTTGTATGACAGGTATGTTGATTGGATGATCACTGAATACCCAGGTGAGAGTGTTGTGAAATATTCATATTATCGGAATGTGTTCACCAAGAACTATAATATTGGTTTCCAGCCTCCTGCTACAGACACTTGCAGTAAGTGTGACGAGTTGTTGACTGCAATTAGCGCTGCTAAGGATGCTGTGGCGATTCTCTACATAATCTTGCTCAGTTAGCCGTACATAAAGAATTGGCTAGTCAAGGGCAGCAAATTATGAAGAATTGTGCTGGTAACAATGATCCTGATACTCGAGTGATTTGTGTCGATTTGCAGCAAACCTTACCTGTACCCAAAATATCAACAAGCGTTGCTTATTACAAGTATAAACTCTGGGTGTACAACTTGTGTAGTCACAACTTGAAAACTGGAAAATCGATGATGTATGTATGGGATGAAGTGACTGGCGGGCGTGGCTCAGTGGAGGTTGCAAGTTGCATTAAACACTGAATTGCACAAGAGTACAGTGTTGAAGATTTCTCCAAATTAGTTGTTATCACTGACAACTGTGGTGGACAAAATAAAAACATAAACATTGTGCTGAACTATTTATATGGACTACACACAGGTAGAGTCCAGTTCATTGATCATTTTTACCTAATACCTGGACATTCATACATGGCTTGTGATCGAGCGTTTAGCAGTATTGAAAAACGCATCAGTAGGTATTGTCACATTTATAGTTTGGATGAGTACATTGACATCATTCATACAGCCACAGAACAACGCTATGAGGTGGTTAAAATGGAGCAGAAAAACTTCCTAAACATTGACACAGTGCAGCGCTTTGTTGTCCAGAGAAAACCTAGTGACCCGAATATAAAATTCAAAGATGCTAGAAGATTCATGTTCAGACTGCAGTACAGAGAGGGCTATTTCATAACAGTGTCGTATGATGATAATGCTCCAGCTACAGCTGATTAGAGGTAAAGCAAACTACGGTGTCAGAAAGTTTAATCTAGGCGATGTTCCCCTCACACCAAAGTATGATAAACCACTGTGTCTTAAAAAAAGGTAAAGTTAGTGATCTGCAAGCCCTCCTTACCTACATCTCTTTGTCATTCAGTGGCTATCTTACTGATATCATAGCCCAGCAAAATCTGCTGCACCAGGAAGGAACTCCGTCAGAACCTACACAGGAACAACAGATCATTTTGGTTGATGCTGAGGATGTTGACAATGACCTCCTTGGCTATGATGATGAATGAATAATGAGT
This sequence comes from Coenobita brevimanus, assembly GCF_032717465.1. Classification (NCBI taxonomy): domain Eukaryota; kingdom Metazoa; phylum Arthropoda; class Malacostraca; order Decapoda; family Coenobitidae; genus Coenobita; species Coenobita brevimanus. The sequence continues at coordinate 7,669,996 of NC_137038.1, forward strand.
TTGGCCTGTTACCTTTTCTAATGTTCATTATTACTGTGATTATGAATTAGGCCTATTATATATTGTATTTCTGTTTATAAAGATGTTTTTTGGTAGGGTATGGGTTAAAGTGGTGACACATCAGTAGGTATTATTGGTAAAAATGACACTTTGTTTTTGGTAATGCCAATGGTTTTCAGAGTTTATTTTGGTTATAATGGCACATTTATTTAATTTTTTGCAGCATACAACCTATCTGATGTCTAAGAATTGGTGTGGTGTCTCCAAAGAATACTGTTTTTAACCAACGGACAAAGACGTGTGCTTACCAGATAACAAACTTTCCCTAGTTTAATTTACTTTCGTACCATCAAAGTATGTTTTTCTTTGCAAATTATCCGTCACATACAGGAAACTAGATTCAATAAGCTATAAGTTAAAACAGAATTGATGAAGTTATCTCTGTTGGTTGGCTTGTTATCCCAAATTTAAAGTTGCAAAACGTTAATTGCGATTTTATCTTTTTTTGTGTGTGGCACGTGACTGACTCTACTGCACGCCTCATATAATTTGTACCCTTCATGTCCCTAGAATTTTCCCTACATTCCCCGGATTCTGCCAACTCTGTGATTTTTCCCCTCACATTTCCTGATTTTTTTTTCCCCCATATTCTCCAACATTCTCGGATTTTTCTCCAGGTTCTCTTAAATTTCCCTGATTTTCCCCCACATTCCCTGATCTCCATCCCCAGATTTAACCCCACATTCCCTGATTTTCCCCAGATTTAACCCCACATTTCCTGATTTTCCCCAGATTTCCCCCACATTTCCTGATTTTCCCCAGATTTCCCCCACATTCCCTGATTTTCCCCAAATTTAACCCCACATTCCCTGATTTTCCCCAAATTTAACCCCACATTCCCTGATTTTCCCCAAATTTAACCCCATCCCCGATTTTCCCCCAGATTAAACCCTACACTCCCTTATTTTTCCCGATGTAACCCCATATTCCCTGATTTTCCACCAGATTTCACCAACATTGACATTTTTCCCCAGATTTCCCCCACATTTCCTGATTTTCCCCAGATTTTCCCCACATTCCCTGATTTCCCCCACTCTCCCCTATCCAGTCCCCGTAGACCACTGTTCTAACCACTACTTTTCTTCATTACAGGTGAGTGGTGGACCTGTGTGTGTATACCTGTGTGGGTCTGTGTGCGTCTACGGCTGTGTACGTCTGTGTATGTGTACCCTCTGACCTGCCACACCCCGCAGTGAGTTGCCTCTTCACTTCCCTTCATTTCACTTCACTTTTATTTCCCTTCATTTCTGTTTCCTTACCTTAAACTCTCCTCCCTTCCTTTCCCTTCCCTTCCCTTCTCTTCTCTCCCCTCCCCTCCCCTCCCCTCCCCTCCCCTCCCCTTCCCTCCCCTCCCCTCCCCTCCCCTCCCCTTCCCTCCCCTCCCTTCCCCTTGCCTTCCCTTCCCTTCCCTTCCCTTCCCTTCCTTGCCTTCCCTTCCCTTCCTTTCCCTTTCCCTTCCCTTGCCTTCCCTTCCCTTCCCTTCCCTTCCCTCCCCTTCCCTCCCCTCCCCTCCCCTCCCCTCCCCTCCCCTCTCCTTCCCTTCCCTTCCCTCCCCTCCCTCCCCTCCCTCCCCTTCCCTTCCCTTCCCTCCCTTCACGACTCTTTATTTATCAGCGCATTTTCTTTCCCCTTATGCATCTCTCTTTCTCTTTCTCTCTCTCTCTCTCTCTCTCCCTCCATTGATCCCCTCTTTCCTCTCACATCATCCCATTCCACTCCTCCTCATCCTCTCTCTCTCTCTCTCTCTCTCTCTCTCTCTCTCTCTCCATTGATCCCCTCTTTCCTCTCACATCATCCTATTCCACTCCTCACCTCATCCTCTCTCTCTCTCTCTCTCTCTCTCTCTCTCTCTCTCTCTCTCTCTCTCTCTCTCCATTGATCCCCTCTTTCCTCTCACATCATCCTATTCCACTCCTCACCTCATCCTCTCTCTCTCTCTCTCTCTCTCTCTCTCTCTCTCTCTCTCTCTCTCTCTCTCTCTCTCTCTCTCTCTCTCTCTCTCCTTTCTCTCTCTCTCTCTCTCTCTCTCCCTCCCTCCTTTCTCTTCCCTCTCTTCACCCCTCCCCTCCCCACTCACTCCATACACTGTCTCCCCTCACTCTTGACCCTCTCACCCAGGCACTGTCTCTGCTTCCCTCTCTCCTCTCTCTCTCTCCACTCTCTCCCTTCGTCTCCTCTCCTCTCCCTTCCTTTCTAGCTTTCGTAATATCCGTATAGCGTTATTTTACACACACATACACACACACACACACACACACACACACACACACACACACGCCAAAGCTCACTCTCTTAAGTACACACCCTGAGCTTGAGCCATTGAAAGCTTTGGAGGGGGAGGGGGAGGGGCTGTGTCACTCTCAAAAGTCGAGTTAAGGTTTTGTTTCTTAAGCTGATTTACTGTGTGTGTGTGTGTGTGTGTGTGTGTGTGTCTCTCTCTCTCGTTCCTCCTCCAGTTTTCTCTCTCTCTCTTTCTTTCCTTTTTCCCTCTTTCCCTTCTCTTGTCTTCCCTCCCACTCTCTATTCCCTTCTCTTTCCCTCTCCTCCTTCCCTGTTTTCCTCCTTCCCTTCCTCCCTCCTTCCTCCATGTCTTTCCTCCTCCCTCCCTCCTTCCTTCATGTCGTCTTTCCTCCTCCCTTCCTCCTTCCTTCATGTCGTCTTTCCTCCTTCCTCCCTCCTTCCTTCATGTCGTCTTTCCTCCTTCCTCCTTCCTTCCTTCATGTCGTCTTTCCTCCTTCCTCCCTCCTTCCTTCATGTCGTCTTTCCTCCTTCCTCCCTCCTCCATGTCTTTCCTTCTTCCTCTTTCCTCCCTTCTTACCATTTCTTCCTTCCATTTTTCCTCTCTTCATTTCTTGTTATTTTTCCTGCACCTCCCTTCCTTCCTTTCACTCATTTCTCTCTCCCTTTCCTTCCCTCTCTCCTTCTCCCTTTCTTTCTCCCTCACTTCCTTTCCTCCCCTCTTCCTTTCTTCTCATCCCTTCCTCGTTCTTTCCATCTTCCTTCCCCTCCACTCTTTCCCACTTCTTCCTTATCTCTCCATTTCTTTCCCTCCTCTGTAATCTTCCTTCTCTCTCTCTCTCTCTCTCTCTCTCCCGTCCTTCCATAATAGTGTTTTAATAATGCGAAGGAAGGAGAGGGAGGGAGGGAGGGAGGGAGGGGAAACAGGTAGATGAGAGAGAGGGAGAAAAATAGGGAGGGAAGGGGAGGAGAGGGATGAAGATGTTGTGATGGAGAAACAGGAGGCGGGAGGGTGGGGGAGATGAGGGAGGGAGATGGGAGGGGAGAGATGAGGGAGGGAGAGGGGAGGGGAGAGATGTTCCTGGTGGGAGAGAAAATAGAGTGGAGGGGAGGGAAAATAAAGGGGATATGAGAGAGAGAGAGAGAGAGAGAGAGAGAGGTAGTGTCAAGGTGAGGCAGGGTGTCATCAGTGCGAGGCAGACAGTCTGAGAGAGAGAGAGAGAGAGAGAGAGCAGGCGAGCGAGCGTGTAGGGAGAGGCAGGTTAGACTGGAGGGGAGCGAGGAGGGGTGTGGCAGGCAGGGCGAGGCAGGAGCTCAGCTGAGGCAGAGGTGCAGGTGCTAGGCAGCAACTAGGTCTGTGGAGGGGCGAGGCAGGGAAAGGTGAGGCAGGACTGTGTGAGGCAGGCAGAGGAAGGACGAGGTGAGGAAAGGAGAGATGTGGCACAGTGAGGTGAGGTGAGGCAGGGAGAGGCAGGAGACTAGCAGAGGAAGGGGTGGGTTAGGTATGGTGAAAGAAAAGGTTTATCCAGGTAAAGGTGTGTTAAGTGTGGTTGTGTTTGGCTAGATTAGGTTTGCTTTGGTTTGCTTAGGGTTTGTTTGGGTATAGGAAATGAATGCAGAAGATTAGGTTTGGTTTAATCTGTTTTGGTTAGGTTAGATTAGGTTAGGTTGGGTTGGGTCAGGTTAGGTTGGGTTGGGTCAGGTTAGGTTGGGTTGGGTTAGGTTAGGTTGGGTTAAGTTAGGTTAGTTGGGTTAGGTTAGGTTAGGTTAGTTGGGTTAGGTTTGGTTGGGTTAGGTTAGGTTGGGTTGGGTTAGGTTAGGTTAGGTTAGGTTAAGTTAGGTTGGGTTAGATTAGGTTAGGTTGGGTTGGGTTGGGTAAGGAAGGGTTAATGAGAAGGTGAAGGAGAGAGGAGGAAGGTAGGGGAAGAGGAGGAGGAATTGTTGATGGAGGGAGACAGTGGGGAATACGCAGGACACGGAGACAAGGAGACGTGCGTAGGTGGGGAGGGAGGGAGGGGGAAGGGTGGGAGAGGTGTGGTAGGGGGCGGCACTGTGACCTCTACCACACCACACCACACCACACCACACCACTAGACAAGGGACGCAGAGGGTGTGGAGGAGGGTCAATGCAGGACAATAAAGGTCAGAACACGACAGTCAAGGGCAGGGCTGGGCAAGGCAGGACAGGGCAAGGGGCTATTCTCGTGCGTGAAGGAGGCTCTCAACACCTCATCCTCACCGGTTTATTCTTCTAGTAATACTTTCTTGTATATTTTCTCTGCAGTGTCCTACCATGTAAGGACACACAAATAACCTGTGAGGATAATGAGGTGTGATAGGCAGAATAAATCGCAATGTAGAAGGTGTAAGGTAGCCCCCTAAGCCGACGGAAGTAGGGACCAAGGAGTATTCACTAGGGGGGCAGGGAGGGGAGGGGGAGAGTCGTGTCAAGGGTGAGGCAGGGTGAATAGATAAGGCAGGATGTGTGAGGGCGAAGCAGAGACAGGGTGAGGCTAGGAAGGTGGAGCAGGTTGTCAGGGCGAGGCAGGGCGTGTCAGGTGAGGCAGGGACAGGGTGAGGCTAGGAAGGTGAGGCAGGGACAGGGTGAGGCTAGGAAGGTGAGGCATGTTGTGTCAAGGTGAGGCAGGGACAGGGTGAGGCAGTGAGGCAGGCAGGGTGAGGCAGGACAGACCAGCACCTGAACCAGGAACTAGGGCAGGCAGGCCCCGGGGTAACATTTGATTCATCTATTGATTTTCCTTGAGACCCGCCCGTCTACCCCGCCCCGCCCCGCCCCGCTCCGCCCCGCTCCACCTTGTCCTCACCTTTCCTGCCCCACCCCTCCTCACCCTATCTCACCCTACCATGTCCTTACCTTCCTTACCCGACTCCACCCCACCCTACCTCACCTTGTCACCTTCACTCTATTCCCACCCCAACCCATTCATCCCTACCCAGTTTCACCCTGTACACCACCTCACCCTACCACACCCTGCCACGCTCCCCTCACCCTGCCTCACCCTGCCCCGTCCTTCCCTGCCTCACCTTGCAGTCATTCCTGTCGCAGCCCCTCCCTTCCTTACATTATTTTCCACGATATTGCCTTTCCCCTACTCCCCTCTTGCACCCTGCCCCGCCCCTCCCCAGCGCCCTACCCCGCCCCTCCTTTGCCCCGCCCCTGCCCGCCCCGCCCCTCCTGTCCATGCCCTGCCTCTCTGTCCCCCGCCCCAGTTAGCACCGCCCCTCCCTCCCCTCCCCTCTCCCATACCCATTTCCCTCACCTTGTTCACCCCCACCTACCTCACCCCCACCTGCTCACCCCCACCTGCCTCACCCCCACCTGCCTCACCCCTACCTGCCTCATCCCACCTGCCACACCCCACCTGCCTCACCTCACCTGCCTCACCCTCTTTTAACCATTAACATGACTTCCTTTCACTCAAAGTTCTGCCGCACCACTCATACTGATGGACCCGCCTGTGCTGGTAGTTGTGGTGGTAGATGTGCTGGTAGTTGTGGTGGCAGTAACTGTGGTAGATACAGAGACAGTGGTATTAGAGGCAGTTTTAGTTATTGTGGAGATAGATGTGGTGGTATAATTGTGGTAGATGTGGTAGTGATGGTAGATGTGGTGGTACATGTGGTCGTGGTAGATATGATGGTGATGGCAGTTCTGGTAGATGTTGTAGTGGTAGATATGATGGTGATAATGTGGTAGTGGTAGATATGATGATGGTAGGTGTGGTAGATGTGGTAGTGGTAGATATGATGGTGATAATGTGGTAGTGGTAGATATGATGATGGTAGTTGTGGTAGATGTGGTAGTGGTAGATATGATGGTGATAATGTGGTAGTTGTAGTTATGGTGGTAGATGTGGTAATGGTAGATATGATGGTGGTGGTAGATGTGGTAGTGGTAGATAGGATGGTGATGGTAGTTGTGGTGGATGTGGTAGTGGTGGTAGGTGGTACAGTATCCCTTAACCACTTCACTGTGATGACGTGGTTTTTTTTTTATTAATATTCTGACGTCTTAACCTTTTGAGCCCGGGAACGTATTATTATTATTATTATTATCATTATTATTATTATTATTATTATTATATTGCTGCTGCTGCTACTACCACCACTATTGTTGTTTATTCATTCATTCATTGCCAGACGCCATGTATCCCAGACAGGGTGGCCAAGGGCTTAGAGTTAATTGTTTTACAGGGAGGGGCACTAATCCTCCACCAACCCCACTTGACGTAGGGATGCCAACAGCATCTGGTGTTCCCAGGCGGTCACCCATCCAACCACTATTGTTGTTTATGATTATGATTATTGTTGTTTTATTATTATTATTATTATTATTATTATTATCATCACCACCACTGTTGTTGTTTATGATGATTATTACTATTGTTATTATTATTATTATTATTATTATTATTATTATTATTGGGGGCGAGGCATCTCCAGACGGCTTTTAACATAGGAAATACATAGTGTGTAAGGGAGTAATAAGACCCAATCACTTAAAAAAAAAAAAAAAAAAAAAAGGTCGCTTCCAAACTGAGAAAAATCGCGTGAAAATAGCAGCAGAAAAATTAATATAGATCATCAGACTGAAGGGGTTAAAAGAATCGCCAGGACACAGAAAGCCAAAAGAAAAAACTGGTGGGATTCAGCCCAGGAGGAAAATATTACGATAGATCTAACCTTCAGTAACCCTCTCAATATAGCCTTTTTTGACTAGTAACCAAGGAGACTCATATACATCGAATTTTGCGTAACAGTGGCCCAGTTCCCTCAGGTGAAAGCGAGCCAGGTATGAGGTGTAGCTGAGGCAAATCGTCCGGGAATAGGAAGACTGAAATGAGGACGTAAACCCCCTAAATCGTCCTTATTTTCCGTGCTGGGATGAGAAGGATGTGTCAGTAAATCGTCCTTATTGTCTCCCCCTCCAGACGGTTTTATTTATACCTTATTTGTTTTATTTATAGGAATAGAGGGTTTACATACAGCCTTCCTTTACCCCTTCACTGCGGGGCTGTTTCCTAGAGTTATGAAAATCGTGTGCGAGAAAGTGAGAAAGGACGTGTAAGTGAAGGAGTTTGAGTGTAATTATTGATAGGGCATGTGGTAGTAGTTGTGGCAGCGGTACTTGTGGTTGTGGCAGCGGTACTTGTGATTGTGGTAGCGGTACTTGTGGTTGTGGTAGCAGTACTAGTGGTTGTGGTAGCGGTACTTGTGGTTGTGGTAGCGGTACTAGTGGTTGTGGTAGCGGCACTAGTAGCTGCGGTAGTAGTAATAGTGGACTGAATAACATTGAATAGGGGAAGTGAAGAGTGGAAGGGTAGAGGAGAGAAAAGGAAGAAGAGGAGAGAAGTTCAAAAGAGGAGGGAGAAGAGGAGAGAAGAGGGGGGGGAGGGAGGAAAGGAGAGAAGTGGAGGGAGGAGAGGTTGAGAGGATGAAGAGGGAGAGAGAGAGAGAGGAGCGAGAGAGAGAGACTGCATTAGAAATGAGATTAAAGAAGAGAGGTGAGAGGAGAGGGAGAGGCTGGAGAGATGTAAAGCTGACGAGAGAGAGAGAGAGAGAGAGAGAGAGAGAGAGAGAGAGAGAGAGAGAGAGAGAGAGAGAGAGTATAGCCAAGAAGTGTGGAATGGGAGAGTTACATGGATAGTCAGTGGAAGAGTAGGTTAGAAAAAGAGCTTAGAGAGAGAGAGAGAGAGAGAGAGAGAGAGTCGTAAAGAGAGTAGGTAAGGGAAATGAGTGATGAAGAGATGTGAAAGAGAGAGAGACATGAAAATGATGAGACGGAGATGTTAGTAGAGAGAAAGAGAGAGAGGGAGAGAGAGAGAATGATGATCTAGGGTTGCCGTAGGTAGCGTCGGGAAGGAAATAATAGCAAATAAAAGTGAAAGAGAGCGGTGAAAGATAGTGAGAGAGTGAGAGAGAGCAGTGAGAGGTGAGAGGGGTGAGAGTGAGGGTGGAGCCGCTGCCACACCCAACTCTTACCTCACCTTTAAGCTCCCTCACCTCTCCCTCTCTCCCTCCCGCTCTCCCTCCCTCCACCGCTCTCTCTCTCTCTCTCTCTCTCTCTCTCTCTCTCTCTCTCTCTCTCTCTCTCTCTTCATTCCTTTTCCTTCTTTCTCTCCCTCCCTCCTTCCTTTTTCCTTCTTCCATTCCATCTTTCTCACTCTCCTTCCTCCCTCCTTTTCTCCCTCCTTCCTCCTTCCATTCTCTCCCTCCTTCACTTTCCTTCTCCCACATTCTTCTTTGTACTGACATCTCTCTCTCTCTCTCTCTCTCTCTCTCTCTCTCTCTCTCTCTCTCTCTCTCTCTCTCCAGGCCCTATAGCTCCTCCTACCTACCTTCCCATCCTCTCGTTCCATCTCTCCTTCACCTCCAGTGTCACCTCTCTCTCTCTCTCTCTCTCTCTCCAGATTGACTTTTCTCTCACTTTACTCCCCCTTCTCCCTCCCCCCTCCCTCCCTCCCCCGCCTCTTCTTTCTTCCTTTACGTTGTTTTTGCTTCCTTTGCCTCCTTCCTTCTTTCCCTCAAAATTTGTCTTCTTTCTTTCCTCTCTTCCTTTCTTTCTTTCTTTCTTTACTGTTTTCTCACTTTCTTTAATTTTTTCTTTGTGTGTTTTCATTCATATTTACATTCTTCTCTTCCTTCCTTCCTTCCCTCTTTCCTTCCTTCCTTCCTTCCTTCCCTCCTTCCTTCCTTTCCTTCTTTCCTTTCTTCCCTTCTTTCCTTTCTTCTCTTCTTTCCTTTCTTCCATCCTTCCTCCCTTCCTTCTTTCTTTCCTCCCTTCGTTCCTTCCTTCCTTCCTTTCCTTCTCTCCTTTCGTCCTTCTTTCTTCCCTGCTTTCCTTTCGTTTGTTCTGGTTGTCTGTCTGTCTGTCTGTCTGTCTGTATCTGTCTGTCTATCTATCAGTCAATCTATCTATCAATCAGTCTGTCTGTCTGTCTGTCTGTGTGTTGCTCAGAGGGCGTATGAATGTGTCAGTTGGAGAGAGAGAGAGAGAGAGAGAGAGAGAGAGCGCACCACTGTTACTTCTTGCCTCTCTCTCTCTCTCTCTCTCTCTCTCTCTAGCCTCAATCCTGTCTCTTGTCCTTCAGTCCTTCTGTCTCTGTGTCCTTATTCTATCTATCCCATGTATCTATCTAGCTGGGTGTTTATCTATCTATCACATCCTTCTGTATCTACTCTGGTTCAATCACTTTCCATCCATCCATCTATCTATCTATCTATCCGTCCATCCATCTATCTATATATCTATCTGTCTATCTATCCATCCATCCATCCATCCATGTTACTATTGATCTGTACGTTCCTATTTCTCCTGTCTCCCCTCTTCCCCTCCATCCTGTCAGTTCTTCCATCCATCCGTGCATCAGTCCTTCTCTCCTTCCATCCATCCATACTCCATTCTCTTCCTCCATCCATCCATACTCCATTCTCTTCCTCCATCCATCCATACTCCATTCTCTTCCTCCATCCATCCATACTCCATTCTCTTCCTCCATCCATCCATACTCCATTCTCTTCCTCCATCCTTCCATCCATCCATACTCCATTCTCTTCCTCCATCCTTCCATCCATCCATCCATCCATCCATCTGTCCATTCGATTTTTATATATTCTGTTCATAAATCTATCCATCCATTCAGATTTACATTTTGTGTGTGTGTGTGTGTGTGTGTGTGTGTGTGTGTGTGTGTGTGTGCGTGTGTGTGTGCGTGTGTGTGTGCGCGTGTGTGTGTGTCGGATGATGTTGTAATTAGTTAAAGGGGTGTTTATTCGCACCTTTACCACACCTCTACCACACCCCACCACTCCCTCACCACAGCCCTACCACACCCCTGCCATAGCCCTCCCACACCCCTGCCGCATTCCTACCACAGCCCTGCCACAGCCCTACCACAGCCCTGCCACATCCCTACCACAGCCCTGCCACATCCCTACCACAGCCCTGCCACATCCCTACCACACCCCTGCCACATCCCTACCACACCCCTGCCACATCCTTACCACATCACAACACACCCTTCCATACCGTACCATACCCTCACCACATTCCAGCCACACCATACCACCCCACACCACGGTCCACCACACCCTCTCCATCTCGCGCGCGCGCGCGCGCACACACGCACACACACACACACACACACACACACACACACACACACACACACACTCTCTCTCTCTCTCTCTCTCTCTCTCTCTCTCTCTCTCTCTCTCTCGTGTCCTTACTCCATTCTTTTTAAACAATCATACAATCTTAACCTTGAATATACGTGTGGTGGCGGCCGTGAGAGAGAGAGAGAGAGGTTGAAATAAGCTGTCGGCTGTATTCTGTGTGGCTTAGGAGAATTCATTAACACCTCTTCCTAAGCGATTTATTCTGTGCATTACACCCCTCTCTCTCTCTCTCTCTCTCTCTCTCTCTCTCTCTCTCTCTCTCTCTCTCTCTCTCTCTCTCTCTCTCTCTCTCTCTCTCTCTCTAGAAGGTATAAGAAACAAAATAAGTCGCAATGGAAAAGGAGCTGCGAACCACCTAGACTTCCTCCTAATTACTGTCTGTTTGTTTAACTTGACTATATTAGTGTTAGTTGCGTGTCTGTCTGTCTGTATGTCTGTATGTCTGTTCATCTACTGTGGATATACCTGTGTGTTTTAATGTGTGGTGTTGTGAGAGTGGTGGTGGTGTGGTGTTAGTGGTGTGGTGGTGTGGTGGTGTAATGGTGTTGGTGGTGGTGTGGTGTAGATGGTGTAGGTGGGGAGGCGGTGGCTCAGTCGGTAGAGAGTTGGCCTGCAGTCCTAACGGACCCAGGTTCAAATCCCCGCTGGGGCAGGGAACAGTTTAAAGATTTGAATTTCATAAATATCAGACTTTACTGGTCTAGCAAAGACCCGCCGACATGTCGTTAAAATACCCCCGCTAATACCAGTACACCAGTCCTGTATGAGACAGCCCTAGCATGTGTTCAGTATGGACGGTGGGTGTTAGCCCCGAAGTGGTGACATGTAGAGGTGTACGGTACGTAGGAGGATTACTGGGCATTGAAAGCAGGCTGTGAAGCCTATGCCCAGAGTCGGCCACATTAAAAAAAAAAAGTGGTGGTGGTGTAAGGTGGTGTAGGTGGTGTAGTGGTGTAAGTGGTGTAGTGGTGTAGGTGGTGTAGTGGTGGATGCCCTAATGAGTGTTAAGTGGTAAGAGGCTTAGTTTTACGCTTCGGGTGGTCCACTTCCTCACGCCTCTCTCTCTCTCTCTCTCTCTCTCTCTCTCTCTCTCTCTCTCTCTCTCTCTCTCTCTCTCTCTCTCCACTCCAGCGAACTTCCTTTAGGGTTCTTCTTTCCTCCTTTCAGTTCTGTATATTTTTTCCTTTCTCTTTCCTCTTCCCTTGGATTTTTTCTCTTGCTTTTTCCCTCTGTGTCTCTCTCCTCCTTCCTTCCTTTATTCACTCACTCACTCACTCGCTCACTTACTCACTCACTCACTCACTTGTTCTCCTTATTCAACCAATCACTCCTCTTCTTCACTCCTTCCTTCCTTCTTTCCATCCTTCCTTCCATCCATCCATCCATCCATCCATCCACCCACCCACCCACCCACCCACCCACCCACCCTTCCTTCCTTCCTTCCTTCCTTCCTTCCTTCCTCCCTCCCTCCCTCCCTCCCTCCCTCCCTCCCTCCCTCACCCCCGAGGGAGGGAAGTTGGAGTAGGGAGAGTACAAGTAATTCTGAAGAGAGTAAGAAAAGTGATGAGAGTTAAGGGAGAGACAGGGAGTGTGTGTGAGAGACAGGGAGAGTGAGTGAGAGTCAGGGAGAGTGTGTGAGAGACAGGGAGAGTGTGTGAGAGACAGGGAGAGTGTGTGAGAGGCAGGGAGAGTGTGTGAGAGGCAGGGCGAGTGAGTGACAGGCAGGGCGAGTAAGTGACAGGCAGGGCGAGTAAGTGACAGGCAGGGCGAGTGAGCGAGAGGCAGGGAGAGTGTATGAGAGGCAGGGAGAGTGTGTGAGAGGCAGAGAGAGTGTGTGAGAGGCAGGGAGAGTGTGTGAGAGGCAGGGAGAGTGTGTGAGAGGCAGGGAGAGTGTGTGAGAGGCAGGGAGAGTGTGTGAGAGGCAGGGAGAGTGTGTGTGAGAGGCAGGGAGAGTGTGTGAGAGCAGAGAGAGTGTGGAAGAGTGAGGGAAAAGAAGGGAGGGTGAGAGGGACAGGGAGAGGCCCCAATATTGACACAGGGCCTATACCCTAGAGTGGATCACTGCAATCACCCTACACTACACCCTACACCCTCACACTCCAGGCGGCAGGGTGTGGTTGTGGCAGGGTGAGGGTGTGGCTGGGTGAGGGTGTGGGTGTGGCGAGGTGTGGGTGTGACGGTGTGGGTGTGGCAGGGTGTGGGTGTGGCAAGGTGTGGGTGTGGCAGGGTGTGGGTGTGGCAGGGTGTGGGTGTAGCAGGGTGTGGGTGTGGCAGGGTGTGGGTGTGGCAGGGTGTGGGTGTAGCAGGGTGTGGGTGTGGCAGGGTGTGGGTGTGGCAGGGTGTGGGTGTAGCAGGATGTGGGTGTAGCAGGGTGAGGGTGTGGCGGGGTGTGGGTGTGGCAGGGTGTGGGTGTAGCAGGGTGTGGGTGTAGCAGGGTGAGGGTGTGGCGGGGTGTGGGTGTGGCAGGGTGTGGGTGTGGCAGGGTGGAGACAAGTCAAGAAGAAAGACAACAATAACACGGCACTGGAATTAAAGGGAAGGGACTTGGACGGAGGAGGGAGGAAAGAGAGGGAAAAAAGAGGGAAGGAGGGAGGGAAAGGAGGGAGAGGGGAGGGAAGATAGAGGAGGAGGGAAAGGGGAGAGTGTTGGAGGAAATGGGGGGAGAAACGAGGGGGAGGGGAGGAGAGAAAAAAGTAAATGGAGAAGGAAGGAGGAAGAGGAAAGAGAAGAGAGAAGAAAAGGGAGAAAGGGAGGGAGAAAAGAGGAGGGGATGGAAGGAGAATGAGAGAGAAAAATAGGGAGAAGAAAACAAGAGGAATGGAGGAGGGAGAAGAAAAAGGGAGGAAAAAAAAGAGGAGGAAGGGAGAGAGGAGGGAGAGTTTGCTTTCAAGTAATTAGTTGACACTGTTGGTACACCACACCCTCCACACCTGCACCACACCCACACCTACACCACACCCATGCCCACACCCACACCTACACCCACTCCCATACCCACTCCCATACCCACTCCCACACCTACACCCACTCCCATACCCACACCCACACCCACTCCAACACCTACACCCACTCCCATACCCACACTCACACCCACACTTGCAGCTTCCACATCTTCACCACACCACACCACACCACACACACCCTCCACACCTGCACCACACCCAAACCCTCGCCCACTCTCTCCACACCTTACACACACACACACACACACACACACACACACACACCTCACCTCACCCATACCCACACACCTTACCCACACCCTCACCCCTCAACCCACACACCTTCTTCTCCCCCCCCCCACACCCACACACTCTTTTTCCATCCCACCACACGACACCCATCCAGTCTACCGCTACCCACCACACCAACCACATCACCTGCTCATTTCCACACGCTTCCCACACCTGGTGAATCAGTGGTGGAGAGGTGTGGAAATAGTGACGATTGTAGAGTTTGTAGTGTGTGGGAAATATGTTTCAGTTTGGATTGGTGTGGTATTATTATTATTATTATTATTATTATTATTATTATTATTATTATTATCATCATCATCATTATTATCATTATTATTATCATTATTATTATTGTTATTATTATTATTATTATTATTATTATTATTATTGTTGTTGCTATTGTTATTGTTGCTATTATTTATTATTATTATTATTAGTAGTAGTAATAGTAGTAGTAGTAGTTGTTGTTGTTTATTGTTGCAGTAGTAGTAGTAGCAGCAGCAGTGGTGACAGTAGTAGTAGTAGTAAAAGTAGTAGTGGTATTGGTAGCAGAGTCTACACTATCTCATGCGTTATTAATCACAACAAATATATAGATAAAAGATAATTTGGACACCTCACTGCAAAAAATACACCCACACCTACACCAAGGAATACAAGAGCGAATATTTAAGACAGAGCGAATGTTAGGAAGATGTGAGCGAGAGAGAGAGAGAGAGAGAGAGGTGGGGGAAGTGGAACAGATGTGTGGGAGGGATTAAATAAAGGAGAGTTAGGTAGGGGGATTGAGGGAGGAATGTGTGTGTGTGTGTGTGTGTGAGTGAGAGAGAGAGAGAGAGAGAGAGCGAGGGGGGGGGGACTCCACACAAACATGGTCCACCGCCCTCCTGCACCTGCCTCACGCTCCACCACTCTCTCTCTCTCTCTCTCTCTCTCTCTCTCTCTCTCTCTCTCTCTCTCTCGAACATTCATCCCCCACTCTCTACCTCTCCCTCCATTCTTCCCTCCCCACCTTTTCCATTCTTCCATCCCTCCCCTCGCCTCCCCTCCCCTACCCTCCCTTCCTTCCATTCTATTCTTCTTTCCATCCTCCTCCCTACCTCTCTCTTCCCCTCCCTCCCTCCCTCTCTTCCTTATCATATTTTCTGGGTTTCCTCCCTCTTTTCTTCCCTCACACTCCTTCCTCCTCTCTTCCCCTCATCCTCTCTTTTCCCCTCATTCCTTCCCCTCCCTTCTCCTCCGTTCATGCTTGTTTGTCCCCTCTCTCTACCCTCCCTCTCCCTTCCTCTCCCCTTACCTTCTCCCCTTCCCCTCCCCTCCCTCTCCAAGTCCCCCTCCCCTCCCTTTCCCAGTCCCCCTCCCCCTCCCCTCCCTTTCCCCCTTCCCCTCCCCTTTTTGGTCCATTCGTCAATCCATCTATTCTGATTACCTTGGAGAGATGGAGGGAGGGAGGGGGAGAGGAGAGAAGACGGGAGGGAGGGAGAGAGGGGGAGAGGAGAGAAGACGGGAGGAAGGGAGGGAGGGGGAGAGGAGAGAAGGCGGGAGGAAGGTAGGGAGAGAGAGAGAGGACGAGAGAGACATGAGGGGATGGAGGAGGAGGAGGAAAGAGGTGGGTACGAATGAGAGAGAGAGAGAGAGAGAAACAGAAATATGCATAAAGAAGAAATTAAAGAAATGCAGGAAAATAAAGAAAACGAGATTACAAGAGAAGTGTAAAAATTTGGGTATAACTGCGATAAATGATAGAGAGTTAATTAAGGGAAATCTATAGCTCATTAGACAGCCATGCCACTCACTCACTCACTCTCACTCACTCACTCTCTTACTTTTACTCTCTCTCTCACTCACTCTCACTCACTCACTCTCACTCTCACTCTCTCACTCACTCTCACTCACTCTTGTTTGGTTGACTTGATAGGTTGATTCACACGAGCCTGGGGTTACAGCTTCTCAACTCCCTCATGATTCGTATTCTCCTCTTAGCACCTCCTCTCTAGCGATTTATTTTCTAGCCTTTTTTTTTTTTTTTTTTTTTTATCGACCTGGTTTGTATCAGTAACACACGAAAGAATATTATAACTAGGAAACTAATAATAATAACAATAATGATAATAATAATAATAATAATAATGGGAAGGTGGTTTTACGTAATCTGTCCACCTAAATCCAGATAATTGATGACAAAATACATAATGATTCTGTGTAAAGAGTAATTATAATGACCCTAATTATGACTTGCTAATGAGGTTTTGATGATGATGAGCTGACTCTGATTTACTAATAAGGTGTTGCTGTTGATAATGATAATGGTAATGATGATGCATGATTAGTTGAAGGATGGACGGAAGAGAAGGTATGGAGGAAAGAAGGAGGGAAGGAAGGAAGAGTGAAGGATGAAAGTACTGATGGATGGAAGGCAGGAGGGAAGGATGGTAGGATAGAAGGTAGGAGGGAAGGAAGGAAGGATGGAAAGTAGGAGGGAAGGAAGGTAGGAGG
Organism: Coenobita brevimanus; assembly: GCF_032717465.1. Taxonomy (NCBI): domain Eukaryota; kingdom Metazoa; phylum Arthropoda; class Malacostraca; order Decapoda; family Coenobitidae; genus Coenobita; species Coenobita brevimanus. The sequence continues at coordinate 7,686,225 of NC_137038.1, forward strand.
GAAGGAAGGAAAGAAGGAAGGAAGCAAGGAAAAACCAGAGGAAAGAGAAAGGATAGCGAAAACAAGGAAGAAGAGGGAAGGGAAAGAACAGGAAACAGATGAAAGACAAAAGGAAGAGAGAGAGAGAGAGAGAGAGAGGAGGTGGAGAAAAAATGAGGAGAATGGAAAGTGAAACAAAGGAGAGAGAAAAAATGAAGGATGAACAGAGAGAGAGAGAGAGAGAGAGGCGGTTGAGATAGACAGATAGATAAAATAGATATTGACGAAGGATACGCCCTCTTCCGTCCCCCCTTCTCCCCCTCCCCTCCCCTCCCCTATTCCCCTCCCTCCATCCCTCCCTCTCCCTCACATCTTGTCCTCTCCCTCTTCCTCTTTCCCCCCTCCCTCCTTCCCTCCCTCCCTCATGTTTCATTCTCTCCCTCACCCCTCCTCCTCATCCTTCCTTTCCCTCCCTCTCCCCTCCATCCTCTGTTCTAGAATCTTCCTCCTCCAAGCTCCTTCCCTCCTCCTCCTCCTCCTCTTCTTTCTTTTCCTTTTCCTCCTCCTCCTCCTCCTCCTCCTCCTCCTCCTCACCTCTATCTTCTCCTACCTTCCATTCCCCTACATCCATTCTTTTCTCCATCCCTCCCTTCTGTTCCTTCTCTCCCTCTGAGTCCCCCCTCCCCCTCCCTTACTCCCCTCCCCCTCCCCTTCCCTTCCCCACCCCCATTCTCCCCATCACCCATCTTTTCCCTTATCATCACTCATCCTCCCTCTCCTCTCCCCACCACCCCACCCCTCTCCCTGTCCCCTCCCCGCCACCCCTACCCCCTCCTACTCCCTCCCTCCTCTCCCCCCCTACCCCCTCCTACTCCCTCCCTCCTCTCCCCATGTCACCCCTTCCCCATCTTTCCCCTTTTCCTCCCTTCCCCTCATTTTCTTCCATTTTCTCCCTCTCCTGTTGTCCCCTCCCCTTACCTCCCTCCCTCCCCTTCCTCCTCCCTCCCCTTCCTTCTCCCTCCTCCTCCTCCTTCCCTCATCCTTCCTTCTCCCTTCTCGCTCCCCCTTCCTCCCTCCCTTCCCTTTTCCCCTGCCTCTCTCCCCTTTGCCTCCATGCCTTACCCTTTTCCCTCCCCCTTTTTCCTCCCTCCCTCCCCCTCCCTCATTCATTAAATAGAACAAAGGGATATTTAAATTAATTGTATGTAAACGGAGGGAGGGAGAGAGAAAAGGGGGGAGGGAGAGGAGGGGGAGGGAAAAGGTGAGGAGGGAGGAAGGGCAAAAGAGGGGAGGATGGGTTAAGGAAGAAAGGGGAGGAGGAGGAAAGACACAAAAAATATGTGAATAGAGGGATGTGAGAGGAAGAAGGGAGGGATGCGGAGAGGGAAAGGGGAGGGAGGAAGGAAGGGAGGAGAGGGAGGGGGGAGGGAGGAAGGGAAGGGACAGGTAGATGACACATTTGATAAGGTTTGTGTGTGTGTGTGTGTGTGTGTGTGTGAGAGAGAGAGAGAGAGAGAGAGAGAGAGAGAGACTGCTCGTACTGAAGGGGTTGGAGACTCCGTTTTTCTCTTAACTACGATATAATTTTTTCGTAAGTAAAAAAAAATCTGGTGCCGCTAAGAATGGGCTTAAGCGTCACACCACTAAGAGGAGGAGTGGTGGTGGTGGTGGTGGTGGTGATGATGATGATGGTGGTGGTGGAGGTGGTGGTGGTGGTGGTGGTGGTGATGATGATGATGGTGGTGGTGGTGGAGGTGGTGGTGGTGGTGGTGGTGATGATGATGATGATGGTGGTGGTGGAGGTGGTGGTGGTGGTGGTGGTGATGATGATGGTGGAGGTGGTGGTGGTGGTGGTGGTGGTGGTGGTGATGATGATGAACGTGATGTTGATGATGGTGACGATGATGATGATGATGATGATAATAATGATGATGAACGTAACAGCAACAGTAGCACAAAACCGGCGAGATAACAGCGTCCCAGGGCACAGTAGCCTCCCTAACACCTCTGCCTGAGCGATTTATCTTCCACATTATCCTGAACCTCTCCATTTTGAATCAGTGTCTCGTGAAAATAAATCAAACACAAGAATGAGATACGGAATGCGTCAGCTGAATGAAGGGCGTAAAAACATTGCTTATAATAAAGGAAATAAAGAATGTATGAATAAATAATGCAATGAAGAAGACATGAATAAGCAAAGTTGTAAATGAATGTGCTTAAATTGGCGAGATAGTGCGTAAATTGGCGAAGTAAGTGCGTAGAATGGCGAAATAAATGCGTAAATTGGCGGATAAATGCGTAAATGGGCGAAGTAAATGCGTAAATACGGAGTAAATGCGTAGAATGGCGAAATAAATGCGTAAATTGGCGGATAAATGCGTAAATGGGCGAAGTAAATGCGTAAATACGGAGTAAATGCGTAGAATGGCGAAATAAATGCGTAAATTGGCGGAGTAAATACGTAAATTGGCGAAAGAGGCGTAAATTGCGAAATAGATGCGTAAAGTGGCGGAGTAAATACGTAAATTGGCGAAATAAATGCGTAAATTGGCGAAATAAATGCGTAAATTGACGGAGGAAATGCGTTAATTGGCCAGATAATTGATGGACAAATTGGTAATAAATGCGTAAATTGGAGAAATGTGTAAATTGGCAAAATAAATGCGTTAGTTCACGAAATAAATGCTTAAGTTCTCGAAATAAAGGCGTAAATGCGCAAGTTCACGAAATAATTCCGTAAATTGGGAAAGTATTAGATGCATAAAGCGGTATAGAATAAATGCGTAAATTGGCAGACTAATAAATGCGTAAATTGGCAGACTAATAAATGCGTAAATTGGCCAAATGATGCGTAAATTAGTAAAATAATAAAGGCGTAAATTGGAAAAACACTTGCGTAAAATGTCAAAGGAAGACGTGCGTATACAGTATAGTAATGTGAACGTGTGCCCAGTTGAGATGAATGAACTATTGGTAGAGTGAAATACCAGACTGCATCCATTATTGCGAAACATAATAATAATAATAATAATAATAATAATAATAGTAATAGTAATAATAATAATAATAGTAGTAGTAGTATTAATAATAATAATAATGATAGCAGCAGCGGCGGCAGTAGTAATAGTAGTAGTAGTAATAGCAATAATAATAATAATTAATAATAAATTAAAAACTCTTGCTGGCGTGGGCGGGAGATGTGCGTCACTGTAACCCATAGTTCCCGCCCGCACCAGCATGCAGTTGGTGCGGACGAGCACTAATGTAGCAAGTATCAGTCAGTACGGTATTTATAGAGTATTAAATAAGCCGTATTGCAGGTCCTCATGTATTACAACTCGAGAACTGGAATTTTTCGTGACGTAAGAAGATAGTAATGCTGACGTCACTGATAACCCCTTCAGTTCGATGACGTCATACTACTACTACTATTACTACTGCTGCTGCTACTACTACTATTACTACTGCTGCTGCTACTACTACTACTGCTACGACTACGACTACTACTACTGTATTGTCATTTGCTCCAGTGTTGAATGGAGACTTTTATTCGTTTCGCAGCGTCATTCTCATTTAAGTCACAGCCTCTGTTTTCTTTTCCTTTTGTTTCTTTTCGTTCTTATTTCCAGACGATTTTATTCAGCACTGGAACTAGGAAGCTTTGACTAACCCACCACCCAGAAAGGCCTGAGTGAGGATGAGCGAAATCGTCTGGGAATAGCAGTAATAAAACAGGAAAATACAGGAGTTTAGGGAGTACTGTTGTAAACTGGAAACGCCCTTGTATGTCGCAACCTTTTATCTCCCTCATCTGACCTTGGTACTTCTAAACGACTTTTTTGGACGTACGACTGTCTTTAAACTGGGAGGGGGTTTAGAGATAGATTTAACTGACCTAATAGTTACAAAATATGGTTAAATGGTGCGGAGGTTACAAGAATAAGTCACCAAACTACGTGTGTTTAGGGGGGACTACTGTAGAGTGGAGACAGCGTGTTATTTGTCGCAGGCTGTTATCTCGTCAATCTGGCCTTGATAGCCTCCACAAATTTACGAGAGGTCCATTATATTCAGAGCAGGGGGAGGGGAGGTAATGAGAGAGAGAGAGAAGAGAGAGAGAGACCTCATTCGTGTTTATAAAAGGGATTAAAAAAAAGTACAGTACGGGAGGAAAATGTGATGCGGGTGAGGGTGGGGATGGGGTGGGGTGAGGGTGGGGATGGTATGGTTGCAGTTCTCACCCCACCATCACCCCGTCCTCCACCCACCCCTCCCTCCCTCCCTCCCTTCTGCCCTCTCCCTCTCCCCCACCCACCTTTTTCCAACCCCCACCCACCCCTTCCCAACTTCCACCCTGTCCCCCTCCCCTATCCCACTCACTTCCTCTACCCTCCCCCACCCTCCTCCACCCTCCTCCCCCACCCACTTCCTCTCACCCTACCCTCCTTGATCCACTTCCTCTCCCCACCCGCTTCCTCTCCCCACCCGCTTCCTCTTCCCCACCCATTTCCTCTCCCCCACTCACTTCCCCCTCCCCACCCTTTCCTTCCTCAACCCTTTCCTCCCTCCTCCACCCTCTCATTCGCTTTTCCCCATCCACCCTTTCCCAACCCCCTCCATCCCCCCTCTCCTACCCTCCCGTTCCCTTCACTTTCTCTCTCTCCTCCACCCTTTCTTCCCCCCACCCAACCTTTCCCTTCCCCCCACCCACCCTTTCCCTTCCCCCACCCTCTCTCCCCCACCCACAACTTCCCTCTCCCGCCCTCTCTCCCCCATTCACTAGCTTCCTCCTCCCCCCATTCACTAAACTTCCTCCTCCCCTCATTCACTAAGGTTCCTCTTCCCCTCATTCACTTCCTCCTCCCCTCTCTCCACGAATCACCCCTCCCTTCCGCCTCCCCCTCCTCCTCCCCTTCCCTCCCCAACACCTGTAGGGAAACGTGGCGTGCAAATTGCGTAGAGTTTTGGCGACGCGGGTATTGCTCAGTGTGTCGCTTCTTAGAGAGAGAGAGAGAGAGAGAGAGAATGATCCTGGGAGTACTGTGTAGTGTGTAGGTGTAGTGAGGGACCATGTAGTGTGAGGTGTAGGGCGTAGTCTGGGGTCACACTTAGGTCCAGTAGTATGCAAGATTCCGGAAGAGCAAATAATCTCGAGGCAGGGGAAGTGGCCCACCCCTGCCCATGCTGTATGCTGGGGGAGAGGCAGGTAAAAGAGGGGCAATTATGTATGTTTTTAGTTTATAGGAGGAATCGAGACAGCGTGTGAACATTTAAGAAGATTTTTAGGGATTTGTACGTGAGTGGTTTGTGTGTGTGTGTGTGTGTGTGTGTGTGTGTGTGTGTTTGTGTGTATGTGGTGATATTTTTTAGTGAATTCAGTGGTGTATGCAGGATGTGATATGTATGTGAATTGTGTGTGTGTGTGTGTGTGTGTGTGTGTGTGTGTGTGTGGTGATATTTTATAGTGAATTCAGTGGTGTATGCAGGATGTGATATGTGTGTGAATAGGGTGTGTGTGTGTGTGTGTGTGTGTGTGTGTGTGTGGAGAGAGAGAGAGAGCAACAATGGCGTGGCACCGGAAGCTGTGGGTGTATCGCAAACCCATTATACTTCCATCCCGGCCTTGTTCTCTCACTGATGCTATCTCTCTCTCTCTCTCTCTCTCTCTCTCTCTCTCTCTCTCTCTCTCTGACCTATCCCTGTCACCTTAGCTTTTGACCTGTTCTAAAAAAAAAAGTTTGATACCCCTTCGATGACCTTAAACACGTCCACCAAGTTTGGTTAAATTCGGATGAAAATTTCGAATTCTCTCTCTCTCTCTCTCTCTCTCTCTCTCTCTCTCTCTCTCTCTCTCTCTCACACACACACACACACACACACACACACACACACACACACACACACACACACACACACACACACACACACACACACACACACAGAATCTAATCTGACCACAAACCAAGATACCCGTTTCCTAGATTCAGTATTTTAGCCAGAAGCCAACAGATTGCGCCACACCATCGCCTGTCACCACTTTGTCGCCAGTACCCACCGTCTGTATGATAAGTTGGGTTGGAGTGTGGCGGTGGAAACGGGATGTGCATAACAGACGTATCGGCGAAAAACTGTTGTGGCGAAATTAATAGCTGTAGATAAATGAATCTTCACTAGGAGGACATTTCTCTCTCTCTCTCTCTCTCTCTCTCTCTCTCTCTAGCCTCCCTTTCGTCTCTATACATCACGTCGGTCATTATTTTTTTTATTGTTTCCTCTCTTTCTCTTCATCCTTCCATTTTTCACTCATGTCCTTCGTTCACAGAATTGCATTGTTCTCCTCTCCCTCTCTCTCTCTCTCTCTCTCTCTCTCTCTCACACACACACACACACACACACACACACACACACACACAGTCTCTTCCTTCGTCCTCTCTCTCCCTTCGACTCCATTTCCCCCCCTGCTTCTGGGCGGTTGTGGGCGGGGCTTACGAGACGGAAGGGAGGGAGGGAAGGTTAGGAGGAAGGGAAGGGAGGGGGAGGAGAGACAGGTAGGGAAGGTGAGAGGGTTAGGGAGGGGGTGGAGTGGAGGTGGAGAGGGAAGGAATGAAGGAAGGAGGGAGGTAGAGGGGGCGGGGCCAGGGAGATAAGTTAGAAAGGAGGAAGGAAGAAGGGTAGGGAGGGAAGGAGGAAGTGGAGGGATAGGTAATGGAGGGAAGGAGGAGGAGGTTGAGAGACAAGTAAGGGAGGAGGGAGAGGTAGAGAGGGAGTGGAGGGAAGGAAGGTCGAGGGAAGAGGGAGTGGGTGAAAGGGGGCGGGGCTTGGAGAAAATGAGGAAGGGAGAGAGAGAGAGAGAGAGAATGATGGGGCTTAAGAAATAGTGAAGGAGAGAGGGAGGAAAGAAGGAAGAGGGGGAGGAAGAAAGTGGGGAGACACCTAGGAGGAGGAGGGAGAGGGGGGGAGGGGAGAGAAAAATAATAACGAAGAAGAGCAAGGGGAGAAGGGAGTTGAAAAAATGGTAGGACGTGAAAGTAGCGAGTGGAGGGGAGAGAGAGAGAGAGAGGAGGGAGGGGCGGGGCTAAGAAACGAAGGGAGGGGAGGGGAAGGGAGAGGGGAGGACTCTATCACTCCCCCTCCCCTCCCCTCCCCTCCCCAGTTCTTTATTTCCTACCTTGCCTTTCTTCCCTACCTTCCTTCTCCACTTTATTGTTTCTCTCTCTCTCTCTCTCTCTCTCCCCAGAACACGCACAGGTTTTAGCTTAAACAAAATAATGTACTGAGAGAGAGAGAGAGAGGGAGAGAGAGAGAAGAACCAGGAAATATAAAGGAAACTATTACATTAACAGGAAGGATTGGGGGAGGGGAGGGGAGGGAAGGGGAGATGTCCGGAAGAGCCTTAGGACAGCATGTGTGGGTAGGAAGGGGAGGGGAGAGGGGAGAGGCAGTTGGGGGAGGGGAGGGGAGAGGGGAGAGGCAGTTGAGGGAGGGGAGGGGAGAGGGGAGAGGCAATTGGGGGAGGGGAGGGGGGTAGAGGTGGCTGAACTAATTAGAATAAAATACTCCCCTCTCATTCTCTCCCCTCTCCCCTTCATCCCCTCCCTTCTCTTCCCTCTCCTCCCCTCTTCCCTTCACTTCACCTCCCTCCCTTTCCACGTCTTCCCTTCCCTTTTCCCTTCACCCCCTTTCTCCCTCCCTCCCTCCCCTCCTCCTCACCTATCCCTTCCTATAATCTCCCCACCACATCCTCCTCACCTTGTTTCCCCTCCTCTTCCTCCCCTCCCCTCACCTCTTCTTGCCTCCCCTCACCTCTTCTTGCCTCCCCTCACCTCTTCTTCTCTCTCCTCACCTCTTCTTCCCTCCCCTCACCTCTTCTTTCCTCCCCTCACCTCTTCTTCTCTTCCTCTCTCTCTTCTTTCCTTCTTCACCTTCTCTCCTCTCTCCTCCTTTTTCTCCCCTCCACCTCGTCTCCCCTCATCTCCCTCTTTTCCTCCCTTCTACCTTTTATTCTTCCTACGTCAATTATCCATCTTTTTCCCTCCCCCTCCTCTTCTTCTCCCCCTCATTCCTCCTCTCCCTCCTTTTCTCCCCTCCCCTGCCCTCTACATCCCTCACTCCATCTCTTCGCCTCCTCTTCTCCCCTCCTCCTACCTCCTCAGCAAAGGTGGGGGAGCCATCTTCCTTCCTTAACGCTATCTTCATCTCATAAATCAGATATCGTAGTTTTAATCTCTCTCTCTCTCTCTCTCTCTCTCTCTCTCTCTCTCTCTCTCTCTCTCTCCACTGGTAATATTGTAATGGTGGTAGTTGTGCTTTCGATGGCAGTTGGTAGTTGTGGTAGGAAGCGAGTTGATGGTAGCTTATTGTGGTATGTGTAGTGGTGGTAGTTGTGGTTGATGTGGAGATTATGGTAGGTGTTACTAGTGGTAGGAGTGGTAGTGGTTGTGTTCTGTGGTGGTGGTGGTGTGGTAGGAGTGGTAGTTTGGGTGTTTGGTGTATGTGTGGTTCCGTAGATTGGTTGTGTTGGCAGTGGATGTGGTTGTGTTGGTAGGTGTGGTAGTGTATGAAGTTGTAGTTATGGTGGTAGTTGTTGTGGTGATTGTGGTAGTGTATGCATTTGGGATTTTGGTGATATTGGGGGAGTGTTTGTGGTTGTGGTGGTAGTCGCTGTGGTTAATCTTAGTAGTTGTGGTCGGAATCTGTTGTGTGGTAGTGAGCCGTATGCAGCAGTGGTATTTGTTGTTGTTGTTGTTGTTGTTGCTCTACCCTGGTGTGTGGCCGAGCGTCCCCATCGACCACAAGCAAGCTCCTCGCCTTGGTCAAAATAGGGTCCTTCCACATGGCGAGATGCAAGGAAGATGGAGGAGACAAAGCAGCCAAGGAGATGAGCTGTGTATGGAGGTAGTGGTAGTTGTAGTAGTGGTGGTAGTTGTGGTAGTATATGTAGTTACGGTTTTTATGATGGTAGGGCAATGATTGGTGGTGGTTGTGGTTGTGGTGGTGGTTGTAATTGTGGTAGTGTGGTTGTGGTAGTTGTGGTAGTGTGTCAAAAGTTTGGTTGACGTGTGTAGAATAAGCGATTAATTTGACACACAGTTTTACTCAGTCCAGGTGGGGAGGTAGGGGAGAGGGGAGGAGTGGGGAGTGGGGGGTTGGAAAGGAGTTGGGGAGGGGAAGGTAACAGGTTAAGGAGGGAGAGAGGGAGGGGTGACAGGTGATGGAGGGAGGGAGGGAGAGGAGACAGGTGAGGGAGGGAGGGAGGGAGAGGAGACAGGTGAGGGAGGGAGGGAGGGAGAGGAGACAGGTGAGGGAGGGAGGGGTGAAGGAAGGATAGGGATGGAAGTCAGAAATTTAATCAGTTTCACTTTTTTCTGTTTCATTCTCCATTTCTCACCATTTCATTCCCCGTTTCTCTCCGTCTCATTCTGCACTTCTTTCCGTTTCATTCCCCGTTTCATTCTCAGTTTCTCCGTTTGATTCTCAGATCCCTACTTTTCTTCACTACACAACTCGTCCTCCATTCCCCTCTCTCCCATTCCTTCTTCGCTTCCATTCCTCCTTCATCTCGTCCTTCATTCCTCTTCTCAATTCCTTCAGTCCGTGGACGTCTTTTTGGCCAGCTCCATGCTGCCCTTATCCTTAGTCGGGTTTTCTTTCTTGTATTCTTTCCTGTTTACTTGTGTCAGGCACTTTTGCCTTTCAGAATTAACCGAATCCGACCAAACCTGGACACACTGACCAGCCTGTGACCCAGTTGTGTCCACAAGGTTTTGGTTGTTAGGGAACTACTCGTTGCCTACCAAAAGCCCGCTTAGCCCCTCCGTGGCCGTGGGTCCAGAAATTTTCGGGACCCGGCACCATTTTTTCAGATTTCGAAAATCGATTTTTTTTTTCTGACCAAATTGAAGAGAAACGTGTGGCGCACCTGGTAATGCAGTGTTTAGCTTCCTAAACCCATCCTATGCATCGCAATGAAGCGCGAGAAATTTCGCATAATGACCGTTTACACGCCGGTGAAAACTGAGGAGAGGAGTGAAAAAACATCGCATTGAAAAACATCCATATCTTGCCCTACAAAACATTTTAGTGGTGCTGAGGTGGTTTGAAATGACTAGATATTTGGGTGTGTTGCAAACAAAAGAAATACTTAATATGGAAGGTTTATTTTTTTTTCACATTTTGTATGTTTATTGTGTTTCTGCAAGTGTCGAGTTATATCTGTTGTCTGGGTGGTATAGTTTGTGTGGAATGAGAGGCGAGAGATGGTATATTGAGACTCTAGCCAGATAGGGTCCTCATGTGTGTGTAGAGGCTGAACCGCTACGGCTTGCATAGGGGTCGCCATCGTCACCCACCGACTTATTCGCTATTCTTGCTCTCACCAGACAGTTTAATTCAGTCAGGGATTTTATACACCCTTCACTCTAACCTGGCCGAAAATTAACCCTCTCTCCATCTTGAATACCGATTTTAATAACGCTGGAATATGATGTTAGTCACGAAGAAGTGGAGTGAGAAGGATGTAGGCTTCGCTTTAAGTTACCATCTCCCCTTCTTGAATGCCGAGGTGGAAAAATGGGATGATGATGCTAGTCACGAAGAAGTGCAGTGGAAGAGGATGTGCAGTGGCAGTGGGCTAATGTCTTTTTCTGCCACAGTTCTACTTGAAATGCGCTGCGAAAGGACGTGAATCTGTGCCAAGTTAAGGTGAAAGGAGTATAGCAGTGAGTGGGTCCCTTAGGCGGTATATGTTGCACTATGTCCTTTTTCACCTTACTTTGGCCCAGATTTTCGTCCTTTTCCAGTTTATTTCACACAGTTCTTTGACGGAGGGAAAAAAAATGCTATAGCTCTACATCCCCTCCACAGCACTTCTTCGTGATTAGCACCATAGCCTAGTATTAATGTGGTGTTACAGATGAGCATGCAAGATGGAGAGATGGCAATTTTAGGCCATGATAGAGTAAGAAGGGTGTAGCGAATAATATCTCCAAGCTGAAAGAAACCGTCTGGAGAGAGAGAGAGAGAGGGAGAGAGAGAGAGAGAGAGAGAGAGAGAGAGAGAGGAGGGGCAAAGCAGAAAAGAGGTGGCGTGAGGGAAGAATGAGAGGGAGGGGAGAGGGGGAGGAAGGGGGAAGGGGTGAAAGCAAGAAAATGGGTGTGTGAAGGAGGGAGGGGGAGTGGAGGGGAAGAGGGAGGGGGAAGAATACAAGCAAGACAGAATGTGGACGGGGAGGAGAGGTGTGGGGGGGAGAGGTGGAGGAAAGAAATCGAGAAGGGAGTTGAGGAGGAGGGGAGGGGAGGGGAGGGGAGGAGAGAATGAAATACTGCAAGATATGTGGTAGGTGTGGGGGGAGGGAGGGAGGGAGAGGAAGGACATTGGAGGAAAGGTGAGACATCGTAGAGAGAGAGAGAGAGAGAGTCAGGGGATATGGATTTAAAGGAAATAGACAAAGAGGGTGGAAGAGAGAAAATATGGAGGGAATGTGGAGCAGGAGAGATAGAGAGCGAGAAAGAAGGTAGGAGGGTGGAAGGGAGGAGGAAATGGAGAGAAGGTAGATAGATAAGGAGGGAGGAAAGTGGAGAGAGAAAGATGGAATGTAGGTGAAGTGTGAAGGAGTGGAAGAGTGGAGGGATGGGGTGGAGGGGGGATGGAGGGATTGAGGAGAGTGTGTGGAATGGTGAGAGAGAGAGAGAGAGACAGAGGAGGAGGGGGGGAGAGGGGATGAAGGAAGGATGTAGAAGGTGAGACAGGGGGGATGGAGTGGGGTTGGGTGGAGGTAAGATGAGTGAGGTGGAGGTGGACGGAGGGTGTGGAGTGGGGTCGGGTGGAGGTAAGGTGGATAGAGTGGGGTTGGGTGGGGTGGAGGTGGGTGGGTGGAGGGGCAACACTGGACTACCACCAGCGTTGCCAAAACAAAACTATTGACGTGACAAGCAAACACACCTGGTTATTGATGTTGTTACCCACCACCACCTTACCAACACTGCCACACCTACCACATCTACCACACTTGTCAACACTACCACACATACCAATGCTACCACACCCACCAACGCGACCATACCTGTCAACACTACCATACCTGTCAACACTACCACCTTACCAACACTACCACATCTACCACACCGTGTCAACACTACTACACCTACCAACACTACCACCTTACCAACACTACCACATCTACCAACACTACCACATCTACCAACACTACCACACCTACTAACATTACCAACACTACCACACCTACCAACGCTACCACACCTACCAGCACTGCCACACCTACCAACACTACCACACCTACCAGCACTGCCACACCTACCAACACTACCACACCTACCAACACTGCCACACCTACCAACACAGCCACATCTACCAACATTACCAACACTCCCACACCTACCAACACTACCACACCTACTAACATTACCAACACTACCACACCTACTAACATTACCAACACTACCACACCTACTAACATTACCAACACTACCACACCTACTAACATTACCAGCACTACCACACCTACTAACATTACCAACACTACCACACCTACTAACATTACCAGCACTACCACACCTACTAACATTACCAGCACTACCACACCTACTAACATTACCAGCACTACCACACCTACCAACATTACCACACCTACCAACATTACCAGCACTACCACACCTACCAGCATTACCAAAACTATCACTGCAACCAACATTACCACACCTATTGTACTAATATTACCAACACTACCACACCTACTAACATTACCAACACTACCATACCTACCAACATTACCAACACTACCAGTACTACCAGGATTACTACTATCACAAACATCACCATAGGCTACATACTAACATTGTCTATAACATTTTTCCTATCTACCACTGCCAACATCACTGCCAACGCCACCACTAACATCACCTCCACCACCGCTAACATCACTACTGCCACCACCATCACTAACATCACCACCACTACCACAGACATCACTACCACCACCACCACCACTAACATCACCATCATCACTGACATCACTACTACCACCATTACTGTCTCTAATATCACTGCCATCATCACTACTAATATCACTCCTGCAGCCACAAACATCATCACTACTTTTACCACAACGCTTACCACCATCACCATCACTACCACCACCACCACCACTACTACTACTATTACTACTACTACTACTACTGCTGCTGCTGCTGCTACTGCTACTACTACTACTACGACTACTACTACTACTACTACTACTACTACTGATATTATCACCGAACTGTATTGACGTGACAAGCATTCCTACTAGCCTACCACCACCACCTCCTCCTCCTCCTCCTCCTCCTCCTCCTCCTCCTCAACCACCACCGCCACCACAACCACCACCACATCACTTTCAGTCCATTATCATCATTACGATCATCATTATTACCACCACAGTTACCATTCACCAGCACACAACCAGAACTACCACAACAACCACCACCACTTTCACCATAACACACACACACACACACACACACACACACAGTTCTATGTATGTATGTATAATATTCTTGGACCAATTTTGCCACTTCACCATCGCGTCTTATTTCATTTTTTGCGACCCGACTTCTGACGTTAATAAAAATGTTGTATTATTGTAGTCATGTCAGGCCAGGTCACGCAATCACGGCAAGTCACGTCACAGGTCATCTTAGGTCACATTGCTCTTCTTGCTGGCCAGACCATTTTACTTTTGTTTTTAAGTTGGAGGGGTTGGGTGTAGGATTTGGAGATTTGCTGGGATTGGATGGAACAGGCGAGTAGGTCAGAGTGGAAGAAGAAGGGAGGGGCCTTTGTGATGCAGTATAGACTCAGAATGATGATGATGGTGATGTTGATGATGTTGAAGTTGAAGAGGAGGAGGACGACGACGACGACGACGACGACGACGATGATGATGATGATGATGATGATGACGTGATAATAAGCTTCAGATAAGATGATTAAATGGTAAAGACATGACCTTCCAGCCTACCGTGATGAAAAACATGAAATCACCTTATCTAACCCGTGACCTGATCTAGCTGACCTATGACCTCCCTATGACCTGACATGACAAACAGCCTCATTTCACCCGACGAGACGACATGGAACTGCAACCTCTATCTGACATGATCCGTGGCGTGACGTGATATAACCTAACTGTATTGTGATTAACATGAACAGGCAGCTGGTCTAGTCTAACATGACCTAACAATACTCTGATCTTTTAACATGATCTCAATTTAATCTAACATGGTCTAACTATAATCTAAAATGGACTGTAATTTCTTCCCAGTTTTTATAGGAAAAGGGGAACGTTTGTGGTAGTGTTCAGTATGTTTAAGTATTTGAAATAGTGTGTAGGATGTGTTCTGGTGGTAGCTGGTGCTGTGGTGGAGTGTGGTGATGTGTGACGTGTTGTCTGAATACCGGTGTGCTTTTGTAGAGTGGCTGTACGTGGTGATGTGTGGTGTCTGGTGTGTGTTGGTGATGGTTTGTCGTGTGTGGTGGTGTGTGTTGGTGATGGTTTTTGGTGTGTGGTGGTGTGTATTGGTGATGGTTTGTGGTGTGTGGTGGTGATGGTTTGTTGTGTGTGGTGGTTTGTTGTGTGTGGTGGTTTGTTGAGGTGTGGGGTGGTGATGGTTTGTGGTGTGGTAGGGTGGTGTGTCGTGGTATTTAATGATAAGTTGGTGTTAATGAAGTGGTGTGAAAAATGGTGTATTGGGGGGCAAGGTCAGGTGTGTTCGTGTTAGTAAAAAAAAAAAAACAATATTAATGACTTATTGCGACATTGAGGTGTTGAAATAACCGATAAGGAGTGTGGTAAGAAAATAAATAATAGATGATTTAATAATAGCCTTGAAACATTATAATGGACTGTAATAGATTGGCTCTTGTAATAAATAATAAGTTGGTTAATATTGTTGTGATAAATAGTGGGGTGTATGATACGCTTTTTACTTTAACTTGGCCTAAAATTGTCACCCTCTCCATCTTGCATGTTGAATTGTAACAGTAATACTAGAATATCATGCTAGTCACGAAGAAGTGCTATGGAGTGTATGTAGAGCCGTAGCACTTCTTTTTTTCTGCCTTTGAGCTACGTTAAGTACTGCACAGAAGGACGAAATCTAGGCCAGGTTAAGGTGAAAACACTATTGTATTTTAGAAGTTATTAATGTTGAAGAAGCAATATTATGTTTAGGGAATTATACTGCTGTTTGTTAGGATGTTAGATTAGGCTAGAAGGTCGTTTTCTTTCGCCTGTGGATATTTCGCAACACCTATATATTTGCGACTTATTCCACATTCTGCACCTCAGTATCCTTATGTATTTACGTCGGAAATAATAACACGTAATATGAAAAGGATATCAAAGTGTAATAGACATAATAAATCACTAAGAGAGAAGTGTTAGGCTGCCACTTAGAAAACGGCCTAAAGTATGGTGTTAGGGTGTACTTACTTAAAAATAATAAGGTGTAATATGCCAGTGTTATGGTGTGGTGTTGATAGGCAGTGTGGATGGTGATGATGGTGTGGTGTGTGGTGTGGGTTTGACCGTGGGTGTTGGTGTGTGTGTGGTATGTGGGTGTAGGCTAGATGTGAATGTGGGTGTGGGTGTGGGTGTAGATGAGTATAGGTATGGTGTGGTATGTAGTGGTGTGTGTGGGGAGGGAGGTTGTAAGTGGGTGTGGGTGGGTGTAGGGTAGGTGTAGGCGTGGGTGTAGTGTAGTGTATGGTGGTGTGCGAGGACACCACTAATGTCACTAAGCGCAGTTCTGTCCCCTCTCTCAGGTATGTGGTCTGCCCCCCCGTGGCCCCCCCTACCCCGTGAGTACCCACACACACACACACACACACACACACACACACACACACACACACACACACACACACACACACACACACACACAGCTGCACACGACACCACAGACACTGGTGGAGGACGTCGGAGATGCACATGAGGAACTTCCGGAACGTACATGAAGCCGAGGACTCACACGGAATGCAGAAATGCACATGGAAGCCAAAACGTACATGGAATTCCTGGAACGCACATGGAGTCCATATGAGTATTGTCTAAGTGTTCTGGAAAACCCTTGTGCATGATGACGCGTACACGTGAACGTAAGTGGACTGAGGAATGCACACACACACACACACACACACACACACACACACACACACACACACACACCAACTTAGACACTGAAGGACACTTTTTGGTGTACATGTTCATACATTGCATACACGGGTGGACGTCCAGCGTATACTGATGCAAATGTACACACAGCACATGTACATAGTGCATACATCCTCGTAAGCTGATGTACACAGTGTACACGTATGCACTCAACGTTCACGTTCACACAGTCCATGTACACCCGGTACACTCGCACACACACACACCACATGTGCACAGCCCACTCACACACACAAACACAGACATACACTCAGCGCACACGTGCACACAACGTATAGGAAAGTACAGCGGCACGTATGCACAGAAATGCATATACACTGCACGTGCACAGGCACATGTACACACAGCATTCACGTTCACAAAGGTATAATTACACTCCTAGGAACTAGAGAGGTGCACGTGAATGTACAGAGGTACACACAAGCGTATAAACATACATGGACGTTGTCTGGTAGTCATACATAACATGCAATCGTACGCACATAAGCCGCTAGACGCACACTGAAGCCTGGTGACGCATAGGAAAGCAGGCAGGCATAGACGCACACACGGAGATGCACACGGCACGTCAACACATACATACTGTACATGAAGACGTGCATACAAACCGAACACATTTCCATGGAGACACGCACATGCCTAGAGACGCACACATACACAGAAACTGATGCATGAAAACAGTCACAGACACGAACACACACGCACGCACTCATGCACACACGTACACACACACATACACAGACGCCTATATAGATACAAAGAGGACTAGGCACGCACAGACAGACACTGACGCACACAGTCAAATGGAGAGAAGGATTTATACACACACAGACGCACACAAATGAGTGGACATGCAGAGGCGTACATACACACAGACAGGTACACATGCAGAGGCATACATACACACACAAACGAGTACGTACATGTAGATAAAAACACAGGCGATTCGACATATTCTGAGACACACACACACACACACACACACACACACACACACACACACACACACACACACACACACACACACACACACACACTTTAACGTATCAGCATGACGCAAGAGTGACGCAGGTGAGTGACGCATACAAGCAGGTGAGTCAGTGTGAGTCAGTGAGGAGCGGTAGAGTGTGACTTGTGATGAGCTGGGGTGAGTGTGGTGAGCTGGGGTGAGTGTGGTGAGTTGGGGTGAGTGTGGTGGGCTTTGTGTGGTGTGATGAGTGTAGTGACGTGTGGTGAATGAATGAATGAGATGTATAGTGAATGTGTGGTGAATGAATGAGATGTATAGTGAATGTGTGGTGAATGAATGAGATGTATGGTGAATGAATGAGATGTATAGTGAATGTGTGGTGAATGAATGAGATGTATGGTGAATGAATGAGATGTATAGTGAATGTGTGGTGAATGAATGAGATGTATGGTGAATGAATGTGTGGTGAGTGAATGAATGAGATGTATGGTGAATGAATGAGGTGCGAGTAAATGAGATGTGTGGTGAATGAATGTGTGGTGAGTGAATGAATGAGATGTATGGTGAATGAATGAGGTGCGAGTAAATGAGATGTGTGGTGAATGAATGTGTGGTGAGTGAATGAATGAGATGTATGGTGAATGAATGAGGTGCGAGTAAATGAGATGTGTGGTGAATGAGCGAGTGAATGAGTCAATGAGTGTGTGAATGAGTGAGCGAACTAGCGAGTGAGTGAGTGTGTGAGGAAGTGAGTGAGCGAGCGAGGGAGTGAGTGAGTGAAATTGTAAATAACTGGATGAGTGTATGTTAGAGTAAATGGGAAAGGGAAAGCAGGTGAGAGAGAGAGAGAGAGAGAGAATTTCCAACTTAGAATGGGAGAGAGAAAAATTAGCGAGTGAAGGGAGTGAGCGAGACAAAAGTGAGCGAGAGTGAATAACAAGAGTGAAATAGTGTGAAAGAGAGGCAGGTAGGACTGGACCTGCCTCTTTCTCTAATGATATTGGAGGATTGTGCACGAGTGGCGCTCTCTCTCTCTCTCTCTCTCTCTCTCTCTCTCTCTCTCTCTCTCTCTCTGATATTCGAGTGGAAAGTGAGTTAAGCGAGAGAGAGAGAGAGGTGAGGGGGAGGGGGAGAAATACGTGCTTAAGGGTCAGTCCTAGAGGGGGGGAGGGGGGAGGGGGCCTGGAGGGAAGGGAGGGGAGGAAGGGAGGGAAAAATGAGGGGTCTTTGGAGGAAAATATAATGATAAGGGGTGTTATGGGAAGGGAGGGAGGGAGGGGGAGGAAATCTTTATAAATTCTCTCTCTCTCTCTCTCTCTCTCTCTCTCGACTTTCATCTGTGCTCTTTCCAACTGATTTCGTTTTCACTCTCTCCCCTATAATGAGAGAGAGAGAGAGAATGTAAGGTAAGGGTGTGAGGTCAAGGGTAGTGGAGAACTGAATCTTTCGCAGACTACAGTAACAAAAATTACATTAGCATCTCTCCACTCCATACCTGGCAGGTGTGTAGGTGTGGCAGGTGTGGGAAGTGCATAGGGGAGCTTTTAGGCAGGTGTATAGGTGCGGCAGGTGTGGAAAATGCGTAGGGGAGATTTAAACCAGAACTGTAGGTTGAAATGTTGGGAAGTTGTGGAATGAATGAGACAGGTGTGGATGAGGTGTGTTTGAGTTGGAAGCAGGTGTGTAGTGGGTGTGGGATTATTGAGGCAGTTGTGGTATGGGTTCAGACCGGTGTGAGGAAAGCATTTAAGTCTTCAGATTATCACACACACACACACACACACACACACACACACACACACACACACACAAATAAAGTAGTCTGTTGGGCACCTCACTAAAATAAATCCTAATAATGACGTCATGGGATTGAATGGATTAACAGGTGTATGGTAAAGCAGGTGCGATGTACCGGTATACAGGTAGAGTGGGATTATGGAACAGGTGTATGGTTTAGTCTGTCTGTCTGTCTACCTATTTATCTATGTCTGTCTGTCTGTCTATTTGTATCTTTGTCTGTCTATCTATCTAGCTAATCTATAAATATATACCTATGTCTGTGTCTATCTATCTATCTATTTATCTATTGCCAGACGCCATAATCCCGGAAGTGGTGGCCTTAAGCTAATTTCCGCGCCATCAAGCTGCCCCCTCTCCAACTCACACCCCTCTCATATTTTTGCTATCTCCAGACGATCTTATTCATCTTATGAGTGGATGGTTCAAAATGGAGTTGTTAGATTTAGCTTTTATAATCATCTTCACTACAGGAGTTCACCCTTAAAGTCGAAGAAAATGGTTAGGTGGTACAAGAATAGCATAGAAAATGGGTAGTATTGGTGAAGTGATTAGGTCATTAGGTAAGTGTGGGACAAGCGGGAGGCAGGAATGTGTGAGGTGTAGTGGCAGGTGTGGGACAGATAAGGTACAGGTGTGGGACAGATGTAGGGGAAGGTGTGGGATAGGTGTAAGGGCAGGTGTAGGGACAAGTGTAGGAGCAGGTGTGAGACAGGTGTAGGGGCAAGTGTGGGATAGGTATGGGACGGGTGTGGGGTAGGTGAAAGGGCAGGTATGGTACAGGTGTGGGACATGTAGG
>NC_137038.1:7711003-7713503 GCF_032717465.1 Coenobita brevimanus
GCCTTGGCATAGGTCACTGCCCCTGAGAATTAGGCCCTGAAACCTTTGCCTGGAGTCGGACACGTAAAAAAAAATAAAAAAAATAAAAATAAAGACCAGCCACGTTTAGGAATATTTGTGAATGCAGTCCCAGGTCAGGTCACGCCAGGTCAGGTGATCAGGGTAAGTCAGGTTACGCCAAGATAGGTCAGATCAGGTCACGCCAGGTCAGGTCAGATCACGCCAGGTCAGGTGATCAGGGCAAGGTAGGTCAGATCAGGTCACGCCAGGTCAGGTCAGGTCACGTAATTTCTTGCTAGGTCATACTCTGTTATGCTGTGTTTATCTTTATCTGTGTTGTGTATCATGGTCGGGTCAACTCTAGCACCCAGTTCTACGACGATTTCTGCCAAATGTAAGTGAATGGAGTATAGAAAAGATATGTAGTTTCCTGCCTCATATTGCCGGTATAGATGGAAGATTTTTGTATATATTGTAATATTGACGTTTACCCCTTCAGTGCGATGACCTGGAGTAGTAGTGGTCATTTTTACAATAACATGGACAAGATTTTCGTCCTTTTGTAGCTTATTCCACAGTGGCAGAAAAAGACGATGCTACGGCTTTACTGTACATCCTTTCCACAGCACTTCTTCATGACCAGCATCATATTCTAGTAATAATCCATCACATCCACTACCACTACTACTACTACTACTACTACTACTACTACTACTACTACTACTACTACTACAATACGCCCTTCCACAGCTGAACAAAATCGTCCGCCGGTAGCAAGATATGGAGTGTGGATGGGATTTTTTTCCTTTGTATTGTGTGTGTAATTATGGAGGCAGCGGCAGCCATCACCGACTCATTATGCGTAATTTTGTAATGGGACGATTAGGGTCTGTTGGGATAAATGGCCTGGGAATGAGGGAGAGAGAGAGAGAGAGAGAGAGAGAGAGAGAGGAATGATATAAGGTGTTTAATTTAAGTAAGACTGAAAATGAGAGAGACGACAGGGAAGGTAGGGTGGGTGGGGGATAGGATGAGGTTGGAAGGGTTGGAAGGGGTTAGGGTGGAAGGGGTTGGGAGGTAGGGAGCAGAGGAGGAGTGAGAGGAGGAGGAGGGAAGCAGGGAGGAAAAGAACAGGAAGGGAGAGAGGGAAGGAGAAAAAGGAATGAAGGGAGGTAGAAATGTAAGCAAGGTGAGAATTGTTGGAAGGGAGGGAGGGGATGGTGGTGGCAGGGACGGAAGGGGTGGTAGTGGCAGGGACGGAAGGGGTGGTAGTGGCAAGGAAAGAGGGAAGGGGTGGTGGTGGTGGTGGTGGTGGTGGCAGGGAGGGAGAAAAAGATGGGTTGTTGGCAGGGTAAGGGTGGTGGCAGGAGGTCCAGCAAGTTAAATAGGGGTAGTGGAGTCCCTAGAATTCTTAAACTCAAGCCTTTCCTGGAAGTTTAGCACAAACATTTTTCGCACACACACACACACACACACACACACACACACACACACACAAACCCGGTGGACTGCAGGCTTAAATTTCCCTCTGCCGCCACCATCCTTCTTTCGAGAGAGAGAAAGAAAGAAAAAGAGAGAGAGAGAGAGAGACAGACAGACAGACAGACAGACAGACAGAGAGCACCATCGTAGTGAAGGGGTTAAATAGAGTTCTTTGCTAAATAACATCGTCAGGTCGTTGGTGGGAAATGGAGATAATCACGAAGAAGTGGTGGTGTGGGAAGGAACAATTATGCCGACTGAAATGCGAAGTCCAGGCTGATGGCTCCTAATTGCGTGTGTGTGTGTGTGTGTGTGTGTGTGTGTGTGTGTGTGTGTGTGTGTGTGTGTGTGTGTGTGTGTGTGTCGCTTCCCAGAAAATCCATAAGAGTGACATGAGTTGTGCGAATTAACCAAGGCAGGTACAGTGAGGCGCAAAAGTTTCAAATCTCCAAACTTATCAACAAATGCAACTCAACACGAAACAGGAACATGGAACCCTTTCACTACGAGGACCTAACTTCCGTATTTTCTTTATATCTGCTATTTCTGATCTATTTATACTTGCTATTTTATCTTCCTAGGTCAGTATTTGCTATTATATGCAATGGGTGTATTTGCCAGCCTTGTATTTCACTTTTCCTTGATATTCCCGTATTTTCTACCTGTATACTAATCTTACAGTGTATTTTCTACCTGTATACTAATCCTACAGTGTATTTTCTACCTGTATACTAATCCTACAGTGTATTTTCTACCTGTATACTAATCTTACAGTGTATTTTCTACCTGTATACTAATCTTACAGTGTATTTTCTACCTGTATACTAATCCTACAGTGTATTTTCTACCTGTATACTAATCCTACAGTGTATTTTCTACCTGTATACTAATCCTACAGTGTATTTTCTACCTGTATACTAATCCTACAGTGTATTTTCTACCTGTATACTAATCCTTTTCTACCTGTATACTAATCCTACAATGTATTTTCTACCTGTATACTAATCCTACAATGTAT
>NC_137038.1:7718503-7896003 GCF_032717465.1 Coenobita brevimanus
GGAACAATCGATTAACTTTTGGGACCGATCCGGATCGTATTACAGATTCTGGATCCGGAAAACTTTTTTTTTTTTTTTTTTTTGCGAAACCCTAATCAGTGACGAGAAATCCTAACCCATTATGAAGAGTGACTTGGAAATTACGTTGCCCTTGCCGGAGAGATGCGCTCCACTGAGTGCCCCTCTAGTATTGAGGTTAGGGAGGTGTGGTAGTGAAGGAGTAGCACCCACACCACTGTAACCCATTTGTTTTCACCTGACGGAACTGAACCACTGCAACAACTTTCAAAATTACTGTTACTTGAAAGTCAATGAGTCGGGTTTTGAGGTAGGAATGAGTCTCCTTGGTTACTTAGTTACCTGTTGCTGGAGCCGTCCCCCCAGCACGCAAGAACTGAGAGGCGTAACATATGAGCGACCCTGTGTATGACGTGCCGTGGCGGAAGTGTTTGATATATTTACCAACACTGCTTGCACGCGTAACCTCTTGCCTCACACACACACACACACACACACACACACACACACACACACACACACACACACACACACACACACACACACACATGCTACACTCTCTACACACTCACTCAACCAACACACACACACACACACACACACACACACACACACACACACACACATGATGGATGATAAACAAGGCGGAACGACACAGCTCTTTCCTTCACTCAGCGGGGGGGGGAGGGGGGAAGAGAGAGAGGGAGGTAGGTAGGTGGATGGAGGGAAAGTTGACGATGTGGAGGGGTGTAAATGTTTTCATCTGTCGGAACTGGGTCACGTTAAATTCGATGAGCCGTAGTTATGAGGCAAAATTGAGTCTCCTTGGTCACTGGTCAAATCATCCCTCCCTACACTTAGCCATCAATTGAGGTGGATGGAGTTAGGTATTTTTGCCAAGTGAAAACAAACAGACTATATGAAGTAATCTGGATCTGCGGTTCTTTTACTTTGTAGGTCATAATAAAGGGAATAACAGGGAATATATACTCCTGTGTTTCATCGGCAGCAGCCTCCTTTTACTCCGAAGTGAGTATAGGATTTTAAAAGATTCGTATTTTCAGTGGCATTAGAAGCTTCGTAGCACCTATACCTAAGCGATTTATTTTGCATTCTCTTCGATATTGTTTCCATTGTTTTGACATCAACATACTTTAGGTGAGAAGCATAAGAGAGGATATTGAGGTGTATTGCGCAGTATAAATCGCTATGGAAGAGGTGTTACGAGACTCTTTTATGTAATATTCTGAAACTCACACGTAATGTTCTGAAAATATTCTTGGCTCCTAATACTGTTTTTCATAATTCATCGCTCACCGTCTCGCTTTATATCGTAATGGGGTGGATCAGTACTTATGTCCACGGTTTACGTCATTATATTTCATTCTTTTTAACTAGGCGGAGATTTTCGTTCATTTACTACGACTCAGTTCATTCCCTAGCACTTCTTCGTGACTATCATAAAATTATAGTGTTAATCTCTCGCAATATAACTGGGTACTCGAGATGGAGAGATGGCAGTTTTAGGCCAAGTTAGAGTAAAAAATAAAATAATGTGTGTACAGTGTAATGGTGTACTAATGTAATGGTGTACGAATGTGATGTACGAATGTAATGATATAATAGGGTAATGGTGTACTAATGTAATGATGTACTAATCTAATGGTGTACAAATGTAATGGTGTACTAATGTAATATTTTGTACACAGGGGTACGAGGGGTCGCTGCTCAAGGTCACCAGCAAGAATGGCAAGACAGCCTCGGTGAGTGTACATTCTCTCTCTCTCTCTCTCTCTCTCTCTCTCTCTGTCTAACCACCCTATCCATATCTATCTATCCATTTATCTTTATCTACCTGTCTGTCTATCTATCTATCTATCTATCTATCTATCTACCCCCTGACCCCATTAACTTAGAATGCATGGTAAGTTTTAGCTATTTTCCTGTATATATCCGTCTGTCTATCTATCCATCTGTCTATATAGCCACCGTATCCACTTCTATCTATCTGCGTCACACGTCCCTCCATCTCACTCCATCTATTTATCTATCCATCCCTCTAACCACCGCTTCCACATCTATCTATCTGTCACATGCCGCTTTACCACACTCCATCTAACTGTTTATCTATCTGTCCATCTCTCTATCTATCCGTCTATCCATCTTATCCACATCAATCTATCTAACTCTGTCTCACTTCCTCTACACGTCTCTCCATCAATCTATCAAAACGCTATAGTAACTGTAGCATTTATCTATTTATATCCATCCCTCCGTATGTCCTTCTATTCACCAGTCTATCTACCTTGTCCGTCTCTCTCTCTCTCTCTCTCTCTCTCTCTCTCTCTCTCTCTCTCTCTCTCTCTCTCTCTCATTTCTTTCAAACTCCGTCTAATTCCATCTAACTTAGCAAAATGGCATTGTAACCTTATAGTTTTTGCCGCGTTGAGTGAATATCCGGTTTCTCTGACGTCATCACCAGCCAGCCAATGGGAGCACGGCATTTAAAATCTTCCCTCCATTTGAATAAACGCAAATATAACTGATAAATATAGATACGTATAACTAAATATAACGAAAATAAATAAAACTTGTGGCGTTTGGATTTACTATGGGCCGCCTAGCGAGGTGATAATTGTCAGAGGAAGATAAGTTTGACTAGTAACCAAGGAGATTCGTTCTTTCTCGATTTCCGTGCAACCACGGTTTTGTACTTGGGTGTAAGGAGTGGCCCAGTTCCCTCAGATGAAGACAGGTCGACAGTGACTTCATACTGTACTTTCTTACTGTACTTTCTTGCAGTAATTTCCCACTGTACTTTTTCACCGTACTCCCACAAACCTACTTTATCACACTTTTTTCATTTTCATTTTTTGTCGTTCCATATGTCAGGTAGATGTATGAATTCGCGGTACATTTGCTGTGTTGAGGTGACAGGGAGAGCCGGTGAGTGATAGCCCGGGGGGGAGGGGTGTGGGCGGTGGGGGAGAGACGGAGGAAGGAAGGTGGGAAGGAAAGGAGGAGGTGGGGTAGAGGGGAAAGAAGGAAGGGGGTGGGGAAGAAGAGGAAGGAGGGAAGATGGTTGGATAGTACAGTGGAAGGAGAGGGAGGAAGGAAGGAAGGAAAGGAGGAAAGAAGAGGAGGAAGGAAGCAAGGAAGGCGGGAGGGAGGAAGAGAGGAAGGAAGGAAGGATGAAGATAGAAATAGGAAGGAAGGATGAAAATAGGAAGAGGAAGAGGGGAAGGATGAAGGGATAAAGAGGAAGGAGGAAGGAAGGTGGTTGGATAATAGGAAGGAAACCAAACAGATCTGTTCATATGAGTGTGTTTGTTAAAAGATAATATCATACGTAACTACTCCGTGACACCTCTTCCGTAGCGATTTATTTCTGGATACGGCCGATTGATATAAATTGGTACTTTATTTTATGAAGAGTAGGGTTATATTAGAGTGATTTAAATAACATAGAAGAGGATAGTAAGGCGTAATAAGCAAAATAAATCGCTTAGGAGGAGGTGTTAGGGAGCTTCCTTAACCGACGAGAACACGGGCCATGTGAGAGAGAGAGAGAGAGAGAGAGAGCAGTATTTAGAAAGGGGTAAGATAAATGAATAAATAGGGCAAACGAATAAAATGGGCAAGATAAACGAATGAAAAGGGCAAGATGAATAACAAGGCAAGATAAAACGTATAAGGGCAAGATAAACGAATCAAAAGGGCAAGATAGACGAATAAAAGGGGCAAGATGAATAACAAGGCAAGTTAAACGAATTAGGGCAAGATAAACGAATAGAAAGGGCAAGATAAGCGAATACAAAGGGCAAGGTTAACGAATCAAAAGGGCAAGATTAACGAGTAAAAACACTTTGCAACACTAGCATCATTCGTTAATTTTTTCAACATTTCCCATGAGGTAGGTCAGCCTCAGGTTCTAATTAAACAGGTAAACGTAATTATGTTATACAGGTGAGTTTTTTCCAATTAAGGTCACTCCCAATAACTTACCTGTAGAGAAATATTTGTGAGAGAGAAAGAAAAGAGAGAGGAGGAGGAAGAGGATGGGGAGGAGGAAAGAAAAGAGAGAGAAGAAAGAGGAGGAGGAGGAAGATGAAGGAGAGAGGGGAGAGATGAAAGACGGAGGCAAGAATTATGGAGGAGAAGTGAAGGAGAGAAGAAGGGGAATCAGTGACAGGTGTGAAGGGGTGAGAGAGAGAGAGAGAGAGAGAGAAAGAAAGAGAGAGAGTGAGAGAGAAAGGGAGAGAGAGAGGGGGGGAGGGAATTAATGAATGAAGGAAGGGGAGGAGGGGAGGGGAGGTAGGTGTCAGTGGGAGGAAACAAGGATGGTGGAGAGAGAGAGAGAGAGAGAGGTGAGTGGGTGAGTGGTGAAGAGAGGTAAGGTGAGAGAATAAAGGTGAAAGGGATGAGAGATAGATAGATGGGTAGGTAGGTAGATAGATGGATAAATAGATATAGATAGATTGAGAGAGAGAGAGAGAGAGAGAGAGGTGACAGGGGTGAGAGGTCAGAGGTCAGGTCTAAAATAAAAGGGGGTGAGGGGTGAGGACAGATGGGGTGACGGGTGAAAATGTGAGGTGGGGCGGGGTGAGGGGGGTTTGAAGACGTGGTTGGGGTGAGGGGTGAGTGGTGATAGGGGTGAAGGAGTACCAAGGGAAGCAAACAGCAATAGACCAGTAAGTGTTTTTGTGGCACACTGATACAGGCTGCATTATACTCGTCACAAAACTATTCTATCAGTTGAAGACAAGGATAGCAAAGCAGGAAGGCGTCTCCCACACCCACCAGTCCCTCTTCCGAAACTAGCAGGAAATAATGAGAGGCCTACCATGAAGCCTAGAAAAGCTGTCATGAAAATTGCATAGGAAAGAGGGAAAGGAAATCTTAATCTGCAGTTTAAATCTGAAAAGGAAAGTATCATGCAACGCTTGTCTCATCCAGGCTCTGAAAAAAAAAATGAATATAGCCACTACAGAAAGGTATTATTTGGGAGTGAATATAGTTAACTGGGGGTTTGGGGGTGAGGGTGTGAGAGGGGTGAGGGTGTGAGAGGGGTGAGGGGGGAGGGGTGGTGTCTCGGCTGTTGAACATGCCTCACCAAGTTAATTATATCACAGTCTGACCACACCTCACTCATGCCCCTCACCCCACCTCTCACCCATCACTCCACTCACCCCACCATTCACACCAAACCCCCACTTATCCTTTCTTCACCCCAAACCCCAAACACCCTAAACCCCACTCACCCCAAACCCCACTCACCCCAAACCCCACTCACCCCAAACCCCACTCACCCCAAACCCCACTCACCCCAAACCCCACTCACCCCAAACCCCACTCACCCCAAACGCCAATCACCCCAGACCCACTCACCCCAGACCCACTCACCCCAGACCCACTCACCCCAGACCCACTCACTCCAAACCCACTCACCCCAGACCCACTCACCCCAGACCCACTCACCCCAGACCCACTCACCCCAGACCCTATTCACCCCAAACCCACTCACCCCACCCTTCACCTCCAACCTCATTTCACCCCCCCCTCCCCTCACTCACCCCACCCCTCACCTCACTCATCTCACCCCTCACCTCATTCACCCCACCCCACCCTCCCTATTCACCCCACCCCACTCTCCCCACCCCACTCTCCCTATTCACCCCGCCCCTCACCCCATTCACCCCGCCCCTCACCCCATTCACCCCGCCCCTCACCCCATGCACCCCACCCCTCACCCCATGCACCCCACCCCTTACTCCATGCACCCCACCCCTCACCCCATTCACCCCACCTCACCCCATTCACCCCGCCCCTTACCCCACTCACCCCACTCTTCACCTCACTCATATCACCCCTCACCTCACCTCTCTCACCCCACCCCAGTCACCCCACCCCACTTACCCCACCCCACTTACCCCACCCCACTCACCCCACCCCACTCACCCCACCCCACTCACCCCACCCCACTCACCCCACCCCTTTCACCCCACACTTCACCCAGTCACCCCTGTCACCCTTCGCTCCACTCAGTTCTCAACCTTCTTACTCCCATATTCACCCCACTTGTTTCACTCATTCCCTCACCCCACTCACACCACACACTCCAATCACCCCACTCACTTGATCTGGTCCTCTCTCTCTCTCTCTCTCTCTCTCTCTCTCTCTCTCAGTCCCTGTCTTTCCCCTTCTTACTTTTCCTTTTTCCTTCCTTCCCACTTTCCTCCCTGCCTTCCCTCTCCCTCCTCCCTCCCTTCCCTCTCCCTCCTCCCTCCCTCCCCCTCCCCTTTGCCTCCCCCTCCCCCTCCCTCCCCCTTTCATCTCTCCTACCTCTCGTACTCTCTACCTCTCCTCCCTCCCATTTCTCCCTCATTCTTCCATAGTTCCTCCCTCCCTTCCTCCTTCCCTCCCTCTTCCCCTTTTTCCTATTTCCCCTTTTCCTTTCCTCTCTCCCTCCCTCTCTCCCTCACCTACCTTTCCTTTCCCTCCCTCCTTCCCTGTTTCTCTCCCTCCCCCCCTCCCTCCCTGTTTCTCTCCCTCTCCCCCTCCCTTCCTGTTTCTCTCCCTCCCTGCCTTCCTGTTTCCCTCCCTCCCTCCCTGTTTCTCTCCCTCCCTCCCTCCTATCCTTACTCCCTGTTTCTCTCTCTCCCTCCTATCCTTACTCCCTGTTTCTCTCCCTCCCTCCCTGCCTTCTTGTTTCCCTCCCTCCCTGTTTCTCTCCCTCCCTCCCTCCTATCCTTACTCCCTGTTTCTCTCCCTCCCTTCCTGCCTTCCTGTTTCCCTCCCTCCCTCCCTCCCTGTTTCTCTCCCTCCCTCCCTCCCTCCCAGTTTCTGACCCTCCCTCCCTCCCTATTTCTCTCCCTCCCTCCCTATTTCTCTCCCTCCCTCCCTCCCTCCCTCCCTCCCTGTTTCTCCCCCTCCCTCCCTCCCTTCCTCCCTGTTTCTCTCCCTCCCTCCCTTCCTCCCTGTTTCTCTCCCTCCCTCCCTTCCTCCCTGTTTCTCTCCCTCCCTCCCTCCCCTGTTTCTCTCCCCCTCTCCCTTGGGTTATGTTTGCTCCGACATTTTGGATTGCGTGTGTGGAGGTAGTTAGGAGGGAGGGAGGGGGAGGGAGAATGTAGGAGAGGGAGGGAAAATGGACGGTACGAATGAGGGAGGGAGGGAAGAAGAAGTAGGAAGAAAGGAAGGGAAGGAAGGAAAAGGGAAAGAAATTAGGGAGAGAATGAAAGGGAGGAAGGAAGGAAGGAAATGAAGGAGGAGGGAGGGAGGGAGGAAGGGAAGGAGAAGGAAAAGGAAGGGAGGGAGAGAAGTAAGGGAAAGAGCGAAGGAATAGGAGGGAGGGGAAGGAGGTAAAGAGAAAGACAAATGAAATAGAAGGAAAGGAGAGAGAGAGAGAGAGAGGAGGAGGAAAAGGGAGGGCAGGAAGAGATAGTGGAAAATAGGGGGGGGAGGGAGTGAAGGAAATAGAGAGAGAGAAAAGAAGAGAGGGAGGTAGGAGGGAGGAAAGGGGGAGGGTGGAGGAGGAGGAAATGGAGGGAGGAGAGAAAGAAGCGAGGGAGGAGGGGGAGAGAAAAAGGAGAGGGAGGGAGGAAGGGGGGGAGGGGATGGTTGAAACTCTGCCCTCCTGCACACGCACCTCCCTCCCTCCCTCCCTTTCTCTCTTCCTTCTTTTCTCCCTCCCTCTCTCCCTCCCTCCTTGTCCTATTGATTACCAGAAGGAAAACAGAAGGAATCGGAGGAAAGGGGAGACGAGGGAGGGAGGGAGGAAGGAAGGAAGGAAGGGAGGGAGGGAGGAAAGAAAGGAGTGAAGGAAAGAAAGTAGGAGGAAAGAGGGAGGGAGGCAGGGAAGGAAAGGAAAGAAGAAAGGGAGGAATGAAGGAAAGGAGAGCAAGGAAGAAAGAGGAGGAAGGAATGAAGGGAAGGAAGGGAGGGAGGACAGAAAGAAAGGAAGGAAGGGAGGAGGAGGCAAAGGGAGGAAAAGAACAAAAGGGAGAGGATGGAAGACAGGGAGAAAGAGGAGAGGGGAGGGAGGGAGATCTGGGGAGAGGGGGAGAGGGAAGGAAAAAGGGTGGAGAGAGAAAATGGGTGAGTGGGGAGTGTTTTTAGTCTCTCTCTCTCTCTCTCTCTCTCTCTCTCTCTCCCTCTCTCTCAATTGATGGCCAGGTGTAGTTAGATTGGGGGGGGGTGTCGATTTCACTAGTAACCAAGGAGATTTATTTCCACTTCATGGCCAGCGCTCATCAAACGTACATAACACTATATAATATTTGAGCATGGGAGTGGCCCAGTTCCCTCGGGTGAAAGCATATCGAGAAAGAGGAGGGGGAGAGAGAGGAAGAGGAAGAAGAGATAGGGAGGGGAAGAGGAGCGTGGAAGTACAGTTGAGATAAATGATAAACATAGAATGAATCGTATATGGGAATTTGTTAAGAGGAATGTGATTGCCTCATTGTACGGGTGAGAGATGGAATACGTGAAATACACTGAATAATACAATAAATACACAGATAATACACTAATACACTCGACAGTACGCAACGTAGGCGGTTGTGAAGTGTAGGTTGGGTGTAAGGAGAGAGAGACCAAATAATGTACTTTGTGTTGTGGAGATCGCGATACTGCTACTACAATTACTACTACTGCAACCATTATTATTATTATTATTATTTCCACCACCCATACATCACCACTAACCCTCATACATTACTTATCCCCACTAGAGCAGCACTTAACCATCTTCCATTCACTACTAACCAACCAAACCTCATCTCCACCATCACTAACCCCCTCCCATACAATCCTAACCTAACCCAATCCACCCCCTACCTTCAGTCTAACCCCATAAACCCCACCTGACCCTTGTTAACTCCCCATCCACTACCACTGACTCTCCACATACACTCCTAACCTTACCTCACCTCACCTGACCTGACCTAACCCAACTGTACCCTCCGTAGAATTCCACTTAAATTTCCCGTATACCACTCCTAACCCCAATACCCCATCAGCAATAACCCAGCCGAACACCACCCCACGTACATTGTAAACATAACCCAAGCAGTGCCAGAAGGATTGGTGTTGATGTGTTACGAACGTGTTAAAATTCAGTTCAAGCTTGTATTTTGTTTTGTTTGGTTATATTGCTTGAGATGTATATTGACCTGCTAGAGGCAAAGGCTTGAACGTGTTTGAAGATGATGTACTGTTAACACGAGTCTGTGGAGCGTCCCTCAGTGTGTTGGTGGATGAGAGTGTATTGCAGGATGAGGACACTGAATGCTAAACCACTTCACTGGTATTGGGTATGATCGTCACTGATAATGAGGAATGGCACACACACACACACACACACACACACACACACACACACACACACACACACACACACACACACACACACACACACACACACACACACACACACACACACACACACACACACACACACACACACACACACACACACACACACACACACACACACACACACACACACACACACACACACACACACACACACACACACACACACACACACACACACACACACACACACACACACACACACACACACACACACACACACACACACACACACACACACACACACACACACACACACACACACACACACACACACACACACACACACACACACACACACACACACACACACACACACACACACACACACACACACACACACACACACACACACACACACACACACACACACACACACACACACACACACACACACACACACACACACACACACACACACACACACACACACACACACACACACACACACACACACACACACACACACACACACACACACACACACACACACACACACACACACACACACACACACACACACACACACACACACACACACACACCAATACTATATTACGAATCTGGTACATTCATCCTCGGTGCAGCAAAAGTCCACACCAGTGCCACCAATATGTTTCTAAAGCGTTAAAACCTTGTCTCAACACTTTAGACCTTGACGGTGTCTCTTGAGTACATGGTTGTTAACGTGCTCACGGTTATGTCCTGAGCATGCTTGACTACATGTTTCCAGCGTGTTTCCGCGCCCAAAGACAACCCAACCCAACTCATGCCCACGACAGAACATCACTAACCTTGCCTAATCTATTCCAGCCTCCTGTACATAACAAACCTACCCTAATCCAACCTACCCCAAATCCCATACATAACCAGTCTAACGTAATCTGACCCAGCCAACCTCAATCAGTCAATCATTTCCTGTGGCACCCCACGGGATGCATAGGGCCTCAATGAACTCTTTCCACCAATATTTGTCTCTTGCCATCTCCTTCAGGTCCCACCAACACTCCTCTCCAGCTTCTTTTTTCATTGTCCTCAACCAGGTTTCCCTCGGCCTACCTCTACCTCTTCTTCCTCTAGCAGTCCACTCTGGCACATCCTGTATTAAACTACCTTCTTTTCTCTATATGTGCCCCAGCCACTTCCAGCGAGACCGTCTCACATATTCATTAACTGGTTCCACTCTCGTAATATCCCTTACTCTTGCATTTGTAACTCTGTCTTGCCACTTTACCCCAAGAATCCTTCTCAGTATTTTATTCTCAAATCCTAATACTTTCTGATCTGTTGCAATTGTACTGTACCATGACTCATGCCCGTAAATTAAAATTGGTCTAACCATGGACTTGAAAATTTTCACTTTAGTATGTCCCGAAAGCATATTATTATTCCAAACAGATCTCAACATTCCAACAGCTCGCCAAGCCTGTCTAATCCTCTCCTCAATTTCTTTGTTTAATGATCCATTAGATGATACAATCGTTCCCAGATATTTAAAGTTTTCTACATTCTTCACCACATTATTCCCAATTACACAATCGATTTGGTTCTCAACGTTCATATTAATAATTTCAGTCTTTCCACAATTTATTACCAATCCCACTTTTTCTCGTTCCTCCACCAGACAATCAAGCACCCTCTGCATCTCGTAAATACTTCCGCAAATCAATACAATATTATCAGCATAGTCCAAATCCATCAGCTTCTTATTTTCTTTCCAGTTAACTCCTGCACCTGTTCTCCTTACAACCTTTTTCATAACATAATCCATAACCAAAACAAACAGCAATGGCGAAAGAACTCCTCCTTGAATCACTCCTGACCTAACTTGAAATGGATCACTCAACGAACCACCCACCATTACCTTACAAAAAGTACCTTCATGCAGGCTTCTAATAATATTTACAAACTTTTCTGGTATACCATAGAATCTCATAATTTTCAACATAGCTCCACGTGAAACACTATCAAACGCCTTTTCAAAATCCACAAAACACATACTAAGTGGCATTTTCATCTCATTAGCTTGTTGCATTAGATGCCTTACAATAAAAATCTGATCATTACAACCTCGACCCTTTCTAAATCCCGCTTGTTCTTCTTTTAAAAATTTATCAATTACTGACTCTATTCTGTTCAACAAGAGCCAACCTAGAGTAACATAATCTAACATACATAATCTAAGCCAAACTGATCTAAACTAACGTCTTTGTGTATGTGTGTGTTTCAGCCTGTTGGGTTCGTGACATTCAGCACCAGGGCGGGGGCGGAGGCAGCCAAGCAGGACCTGCAGGTTAGTAATTATTTCACTTGGGTTCCGTTGCCCTTCCTTCACCTCATTTCACCCTCGCCTTGATTGACTTTTAATGCTTTGACCTCACCTGACGTTTCTTGCTCTCAGTTGACATAACTTCATCTCACTTGAAGTTTCTTGGCCAGAGTTGACGTCACCTGACCCCACTTGACATCACATGAAGTCCCTGACCCTTTTTGACCTTTTTTCCTGGTCTCAGTTGACGTCACCTGACCATACTTGAAGTCTGTTGACGTTTTTGACATCACCTGAGCTCACTTAAATTTGTGGAACCTGTGGCGGTCGGGTTGGTAGTGTGTGTATGTACCGGTTGTCCCGACTGGGTTCAGTTCCACTCGGGGGAGGACATTTAAGCGAGTTCAGTAGTATGTCCTTTCATTTCTGAGGTTCCTTCGATGCAGACTTTCTCACAGACACAGCCACCAGAACACACTTTCCACTGCACTTCTTCACGCTACACCACAAATCCTTCCACACCTACACCGATGCATGAAGCACTGGGTGGGGCTGGTTGCTTCCCCAGAGACAGAAAATGGTGTTCCTGGACCGTATGGATCAGTTGCCCCTCAGGACCCCTAGAACACGACTTGAACGTGTATAGTACAGCTTCCCGACATGATTAGTGTGTGCAGATCTACCAGTACATACATACATATCTGAAGTTTTATACATACACACATACATACATAAATACATACATACTGAAATTCTTGGCTTTGTGACGTCACTTGACCACCCTTTCTTACTAAATGCCAGGTTTACTGACCCCTCCTTTGACCTTGTTTGACCTCATTTAAACTTGTACGACCGACCGTCTGAACTTTTTTTTTAACCCAGTTTTGACTTTTACTTAGCCCCATTTTGACCTTTATTTGACCTTTTCATGACTATTTTGACCTGTATTAGACGTGACTTTTTCATGACCTCATTATGACCTCTCCTGACCTCAATTTGGCCTTAATTTCAGTTTGATTCTTTGTTGGCCTCGTTTGACCTTTCTTGAATTCATTTTGACTTATTCTCTCTACCTTATTTTGACGACCTATTTTTCACCTTAATTACCATCTATTCCTGATCTTTGAACTAACATTTTCTTAACTTCATTTGACCTTATTGACCGACCTTTTCTTGATCTCACTTGACCTTTTCTTGATCTCACATAACCTTTTCTTGATCTCACGTAACCTTTTCTTGATCTCACGTGACCTTTTCTTGACCTCACGTGACCTTTTCTTGACCTCACGTGACCTTTTCTTGACCTCACGACCTTTTCTTGACCTCACGACCTTTTCTTGATCTCACTTGACCTTTTCTTGATCTCACTTGACCTTTTCTTGATCTCACTTGGCCTTTTCTTGATCTCACTTGGCCTTTTCTTGATCTCACTTGGCCTTTTCTTGATCTCACTTGGCCTTTTCTTGATCTCACTTGGCCTTTTCTTGATCTCACTTGACTTTTTCTTAATCCCACTTGACCTTTTCTTGATCTCACTTGACCTTTTCGCAGCTTAGTTCTGACCTTTCTCGACCCTCCAGGAGCGTTGAATCAGGCTTTTTTCCGTGCTTTTTTTTTTTTTTTTTTTTTTTTTTTTTTTTTTTTTTTTTAACGTAAAATGAAGAGGAAGGAAAAACAGATTAAATGAAAAAAAAATCCATACACCAAATTACAAGTGTCCTTCATTCGTAAAAAATAAATAAATAAATAAATAAATATAATAATTGGACGGGAACTGCTGTGGGTTGAAATGTGAACCTTCTTGACGTAATCTGAACATTTTTTTATTTACTGTAATTTGAACTGCTGACCTAACTTAAGAAATCTTGACCTAATTTTTGAACATTCTTGACCTCACGTGAACTTTATGACCTATTTTGAACTTTTGGACCCAATTTGAACTTGCTTGACCTAATTTGAACTTGCTTGACCTAATTTAAACTTGCTTGACCTAATTTGAACTTTCTAAACCAAATTTTGAATCTTAATTTGGCCCAATTTTTAACGCTCTTGACCTAATTTTGAACCCAACCGTATTTAAACACTCTTGACCCAGTTTCATTTTTTAAACTTAAAACTTTCATGGCCTAACTTTGAAGTTCTTGACCTCGTTTGAACTTTCTTGACCTCCTTTGAACTTTCTTGACCTAGCTTCAACTTTGGCTTTCTCTCCTGACCTCGCTTTTGACCTTTTCTAACATTATAAAACCTATCCCGACTCTCTCTCTCTCTCTCTCTCTCTCTCTCTCTCTCTCCACGTGACCCTTTCATTTCGATTATATATTTTTCAATTTATTCTTGTTATAACCAGCCGTTTATTATTATTATTATTATTATTAAACATACCTACCTACCTACATACATACATACATACATACATACATACATACATCTATAGCCCGACGCCCTAATCCTGCAAAGGATGACCTCAGATAAAACGCCTGCAAGTCGCTCTGTCACCCACCATTTGACAGCCCTCCCCCCAACTCACTCCCCCTTCCCTCATGTACCTCTCAACTCCATCCCTCCACCTCATACGTACGTCATCTATTATTATTATTATTATTGTTATTACTACTACTACTACTACTACTGCTACTATTATTATTATTATTATTATTGTTTGTGTCTTTTTGAGCTGGAGAAACAAAAAAAAAAAACTCCTCTTCACTTTGTATAGTTGTAAAAATGGCCGTCTCTCCATCTTAACACGGGAATATGGTGCTAGTCACGGCGCACGACTCTGAGGTTGTTATTTTCGTGCCCTGACAACTACCATTCAAAAGTGGGTCTGATTTCGTGTATAATATGAGACGCATGTGATTCGTGTATAATATGTTCGTGTATAATAATATTCGTGTATGATATACTCGTCCATAATATTATGATTCGTGTATGATATGATACGAAATCGGACGCACTTTTGAATGGTAGGTCGCCAGGGTACGATAATGACATCCTCAGAGTCGTGCGCCGCGACTATAGTCACGAAGAAGTGCTGTGGAGAGGACTCAGGGCCAGAGTATTGTCTTCTGTCCCTGAGCTTCGTGAAATAAACTGCAAATATCTGACAAGTTGAAGGGAATGATCTGTTATTTACACATATCGTTTTTTTTCAATAACCTTCGACTCAACTTTTTTTTTTTTTTTCTCGTGTCTTGTGGGGACGGCTGATCAGTTTTTATCAGTGTCTGCTTTCCGTAACTTTCTTTCTCTCTCTCTCTCTCTCTCTCTCTCTCTCTCTCTCTCTGCTTATCTCATCACCTATTTACCTACCTACTGTACCTGTCTTCCTACCTACCCACCCACATACCTCCCTGTCTGCCGGCAAGCTACCTACCTGCCAACTTACCTACCTACCTACCCACCTACCTACCTACCTACCTACCTACCTACCTACCTGCCTACCTACCTACCTGCCTACCCACCTACCAACCTGCCTACCCACCTACCAACCTGCCTACCCACCTACCTACCTACCTACCCACCTACCTACCTACCTACCTACCTACCCACCTACCTACCTACCCACCCACCTACCTACCTACCTACCTACTTACCTGTCAGCCAACCTACCTACCTACATCATCTTACCCACCTGCTACCCTGTGCCTACCTGTGCCTGTTCCTACCTTACCGTGGCTGCCTCATAACTCGTGATTAGGACCCCACAAGGCTCTCTCGGCACCCTTACCTCTGTTTTATGGGGAGGCAGGGGTGGGGCAGGGGTAGAGGGGTGAGGCAGGGCGTGGTGAGGTTAGGCAGGGGGATAGAGGGGATGAGGCAGGGAGAAGGCGGGGGAGAGGCAGAGGATGACACTAGATTTCTCTCTCTCTCTCTCTCTCTCTCTCTCTCTCTCTCTCACACACACACACACACACACACACACACACACACACACACACACACACACACACACACACACACACACACACACACACACACAGATCCATTCTTCCCTCTTCTTCTCCCTTTCCATCCCTCTCTTCCTTCCCCAAACCCCCTTTCCTCGCCTTCCTCTATTTTTTCTCCCTCCCTCTCCTTTCTTCCCCCTCCCCTCCCCTCCCTCAGGACACTGCTGTTGCTTATTGTCGTCTAGTGCTGGGGAGGGAGGGGAAATATACCTCCCCTCCCTTCCTCCCTTCCTCCCTCTATTTCTCTCTCATTCCCTCCTTCATTCCTGTCCTTCTTTCTTTGCTTACTCTTATCTCCTATCAGGCATTCTCTTACTTCTCTTACTTGTCGTAATGTCAGTAATTGTTTAAGTATGTAAGTAGGAAGGTAGGTAGGTTGGTAGGAAGTAGGCAGGTAGGTAGGTAGATAGTTAAGTAGGTAGGAAGTAAACAGATAGGTAGGTAGGTCGATAGTGTATTTAAGTAGGTAGGAAGGTAGGCAGTAAATTGATTGGCTTGTAAGTAGATCATAGACAGTCATGTAAGTAGATGTGTTAAGTGCATTGGGTTGATACAGGTAAACAGATGGGTAGGTAGGAATTTGTGTATGTAGGAGGGTAGGTTTGTGTAGGTAGTCAGGTAGAGAGGTAGGTAGGCTCAGGAGTCTATGTAGGTAGATTGAGCAAGTAAGTAGGTATGCAGGTAGGCTAGAAAGTGAGCAAGTACTTAGGTAGATAAGGAAGCAGGTAGATTAGTAAGTAGTTTGGTAGTTTCCCTATCTTCCCATTAACATCCCTTTACATCAGCCAGCCTATTCATACATCTATCACCTCTGACACTATTTCGTCGTCTTGTACTTAGTCCCTATTTTGTTTATTATATTTTACATTCCCTGTTCATCACTAATTCATCTATAGTATCTGTCTTTACGTTCTGATTTCTCCCTCCTTCATTTCTCCCCATCCATTCGTGTAACATCTTCATCTTTAATCTCATTTATCCCCCCCACCCTTGCCTGTTTTCTCCCCTGCCTCACCTCACCCCTAGTGCCTCGCCCCACTAAAATATTCCAGCCCCCTCACCCTCACCCCAACCCTGACCCCAGCCTACTGTATATGGCAAGGGGTCAACTCCCGCCTCGCCAGCATAACGCCACGCCAACGCCATCTCTTGACCGTATATCCAACTACAGCAGTTATTTACTCTTGGGCGAAGGATACGGAGCGCGCTGACTTTCTCACCCTTATCCCTTAATCTCATAGTCGTTATCTATCTACACAGCGCAAAAAATAATGATAGTTAAATAGATAGATAGATAAATAAATAAAAATCGCGTTTGGGGACTCTGGTGGTCTATATCCGTATGATCGTATAGTTCATGGTTCCAAAATGATTAATATTGTCCAGTTTGAATATTTAATTGATGATAATGCTGTCTAAAATATATAACAAGCCAGCGATATAAAGCCTCCTCATGAAAGCAAGTATACTAACGTGGGATGGA
This sequence comes from Coenobita brevimanus, assembly GCF_032717465.1. Classification (NCBI taxonomy): domain Eukaryota; kingdom Metazoa; phylum Arthropoda; class Malacostraca; order Decapoda; family Coenobitidae; genus Coenobita; species Coenobita brevimanus. The sequence goes on from NC_137038.1 coordinate 7,735,599, forward strand.
ATCAAGGGACATTTTCTCTCTCTCTCTCTCTCTCTCTCTCTCTCTCTCTCTCTCTCTCTCTCTCTCTCTCTCTCTCTCTCTTTACGGACTAACTCTCCTGGATTTGAAGGAAGGTTTAAGATGGAAAGGTTCATCGTCATTTACCTCTTTATTCCTACATTCCATAAGTAATCTTGAACTATACTGTATTTCTTGTGATGTTATTGCTGGTAGTAAGTGGTGTATCCTCAATATGTTTCAAGCCGTGCAGGGGAAACTAATCTGTCTTGTTCTGCTTAGATCATGGACAATACTTTTTTCCCCTTGATCCACTTTTCATCCTTTTGCAGTTTATTTTACGTAGGTCAGTGGCAGAAAAATAAAAATGCGGCTCTATCCTTTCCATAGTACTTCTTCGTGACTGACATAATACTCCAATGATATACCCTTGCCACATCTCAGCATTCAGGGTGGAGAGAGATCAGGTTTAGGTCAGGTCAAGGTAACAAGAGTATAGTTTAATTTACCCTCCAATCTAACTACATCCAGCCATCAATTAACCTGAAAAGGGGTCACGGATTTGGCCAGGTGAAGACAAACATACAATAGGTCTTAATATTCTTTGGTATGCATATTGATTTCCCTTCAATATGCTTTACAAAAATAGTGTACGAGGCAATATCAACGATCCTTATGCCCAAAAACTAGTAACGAAGAAGTGCTTGGGGGAACTCCTGAGCTGATGATAATATGACCTTAGGGGTGATATTAGTACGTCCTTCTTCCGTGGTTTACCTTCCGCATTTCGGGGGATAGGGAAGTAGTTGAGGGATGTTCGTATAATTAGGCAGTTCATCCGCATGGTTATATCGCTGCGTTCACATGAAGGCGTCCCTCTGCAGCGCCTTGATGGGGTATTGGAGCCGAACTGAAGTGTGAAGACGGGAACACTTCAGCTTCAGCCCCTTCACCCCGATTTTGTTTATTGCTCCCCCCAGACGATTTTATTCAGCATAGAGAAAGACATTTTGAAAGGGGGTTGACTGGGAATGCCTCATACCCCCGATTTTTCTCCATCTCCAGACGATTTTATTCAGCTTAGGAAGAGAGACATAAGATTTTGGAGGGGTTGACTGGCACTGCTTCTTACCCCGGTACTACAGATGACCAAAAACTGAGGAAAACCGTCTGGAGGCAGCAAGAGCGGGAAAAATAACATCCCCAGACCCTAGTATTGAACCCCAAGCTCATCTGAACGTGAACCCAGTGGACTGCAGGCTGAAACTGTCCTCCTTGAGACCACCATCGTCATTTCAGGGGATAAGGAGGGGACTGGGGAACGTTTGTATATCAGGGCAGTGGCGTCACCCGGTTACATCAGTGCCACTCCGTGAAGGCATCTCTCTACAGCACCGGACCCAGTATTCCTGGGCCGATACGGGATGCGTCAAAAGTTGTGTGGGCGTTTTGGTACAGTGTGAGGGATGAAAAATACACTACATCGGTTTAGCAAGGCTAGGGAATGTTTTAGGCTTTGTGTTTTATCATCGTCAGTATCCTCCTCCTCCTCCTCACCACCATCATCATCATCATCATCATCATCATCATCATCATCATCATCATCACCCATACCTCTTTTTCCACCTTTGGGTTCAGTTAGTGTCCAGAGAATCAGAAGTAAAAAATATGGAAAGAGAAACTAATCAAACTCTTCCGTGTTGAATGGGCCACACACTCATCCACCTCACCATTCAAGCCCACGGAATCCTGACCCCCCCCCCTCACACGCATACACATCCACACGTACGCGCTTCATATACTCCATCAGCAAGAGTCAATAAATTTAAATAAGCCAGAATCGGTTTAAAGTTGATCTAAGCTGTATTGGAAAGTTTTATATCCTTCCCACTAAATTCAAATCCGTACTTTTGTCTGACCCGGTTTTAATATACAGTTAGGGATAAAAGTTCGCCTGCAATTTCACTTCTACTTCACATTCAGGGCAGGTATGAGGGAGGGAAGCCTTCACGTGGTGGCACATATATAACCAGATAACCAGGTGGCTCCATTGCTTGGTTATCTCTCTCAGTTTGGGTATGGTAGCCAGCAGAGGGAAGTGAGAAGTAGATGAGGCGAATATTAGACGAATTTTAAGTAAGAAAATGAAAATTGTATTATATAAGATAGAAAAACATGAATATATGCTGGAAATGGACCCCCTCGTGTGGTGGCACTGATATGACTGGGCGTTGGAGGTGCCAGGTTATGCAGACGTCCCCCAGTCCCATCCCTGTTCCCCTGAAAAGGTAGGACTGGTGGACTGCGGAAGGACAGCTATGGCTTGTGGAAGGAGGGTAGCATTGGCCTGCAGTCTACCCGGTTCACGTTCACATGAGCCTGGGTTTGAAACTACTACTACTACCACTCTTACTACTACTACTACTACTACTACTAATGATAATAATAATAATAATGATAACCCCTTCAATTACCATGACATCACTACTTTCTTCCTATCACGACCAGACGATTTTTATTCAGTTCAGGTAGACCATCTGGCAGTGGAGGGGTTAATGAAGACTAACTAGGCCCTTCTGATGCTAGTGAGATGCCTTCACGTGGTGGCATCGATATAACTGTGTGATTCTACTGCCTGGTCGTGCAACATCCCACTACTTCCTCCATGTCCCACGAGAGGGGGCGGTGGACACTTTCAGCCTGCATTTCACTGGGTTCACATTTCAGATGAACCCCGTGCCAACAGCAACAACCCCTCCAGTGCGAAGAGCGTCCCCTGAGCTGAGTAAAATCGTCTGGAGGTAGCACGAATGAAATAATAGGTGGCTGGTTCCACAGGGTTAAGGACACTAACTTAAAACACCCTCACCATGCTCTCCCTGTTGAAATTACGTGTTCAAAACTTCTAGCTGGGTGTGTGAGTGAGGTGTCGTGGCGCTGCTTGACGTTGTAGGTGTTGGTGACAGCCGGAGGTGCCCTGGTGGCGTGTAACGAGGAAGGAAGGAAGGAAGGAGTGAAGGAATGAGTGAGTGAGGTTAGCCCTGTTACCTCCTGCCTCACCCCACACCCACCCACCCCTCACCCCTCACCTTGCCTCCTGTCCTGCTTCACCCCTCTCACCCCGGTCCTCCCAGCTTCACCCCTCCCCCCTCACTTCCCCTCACGTCACCTCACGCCCCAGGCTAACCTTGCACCTCTCTCCTGCAGCAAGGCGTGCGGTTTGACCCTGACATGCCACAGACCATCCGACTCGAGTTTGCTAAGAGTAACACCAAAGTCAGCAAACCCAAACAGCCGTCACCCCCAGCCGCTGCCCCTCACCCCACCCTCGTGCACCCCTTCGGACGTAAGTAACACTGCATGCCCCTCACCCCTTCACCTCACCGACCATTACTTGACTCGTATACCTACTTATTCACTCACGGTGCCACTTACAGAGGCGCCCCTCCACCCCACAAACTCGGCCCTCTTGGTTTTGTGGGGTTACGGGATGCCTCTACTCTGCCCTGCCCTGCCCTACCCTGCCGTGTCCTGCCCTGCCGTGCCTTATCTTACGATGAGGTACCTTATCCTTCCCTGCATTACCCTGCCCTGCTTTTCCCTGCCTTACCGTTGCCTGCCCTGCTTCTCCCTGCCCTGCCCAGCCCAGCCCTCCTGTGCAGTACCTTGCCCTCCCCAGCCCTACCCTCCTCTACCCTGCCTTGCCCTGTCCTGCTTTGCCTTGCTTTGTCTTGCCTTGCCTCCCTGTCCTGCCGTACCCTGCCCTGCCTTACCTTATCCCCTCCTTCTCTCCCCTGCCCTGCCTTCCCCTGCCCTGCCCTGCCTCCCTCTCCTGCCCTCCCCTGCCCTCCCCTGCATCCCTGTTCTGCGTTACCCTGCCCTGCCTTGCCCTACCATGCCCTGCCCTACCTCTCTAACCTTGCTTCGCCATGCCCTTATGTACCCTTCTTTCCCATGTGTTGTCCTACCCTACCCTGCCCTGCCCTTACCCTACCCTGCCCTGCCCTTACCCTTACCCTTACCCTGTTCTCTCTTGTGTTGTCCTGCCCTACCCTACCCTACCATACCCTACCCTACCCTGCCCTGCCCTGCCCTGCCCTGCCCTGCCCTGGTGTTGTTCTGCCCTACCCTACCCTGCCTTGCGTTATCCCGGAATGCCCTGCTCATCCCAGCCCTGGCTTACCCTACCCACCCTATCCAATGTAGCTCCCACTCCATCCCCCCTCCCTCCCTGCCTCCCTCCCTACCTCCCTTCCTGCCTCCCTTCCTGCCTCCCTCCATTCCCATCTCAGCTCCCTTATCCTCTCCCCTCCCAAACATCGCCCTCTCCTCTCCCTCCCTCCTTCGCCTCCCACATTCCCTCCCCTCCCCTCCTTCCCATACCTCCCGTTCCTTCCCCCTTCCTCCCCCATCCCTTGCATACCTCCCCCATCCTCCACTTTCCAAACTCCCCTTCCCAGCTCTAACACCCCTCCCCTCCTCTCCCCTTTCCCCCCCTCAACACCCCTCCCCTCCTCTCCCCTTTCCCCCCCTCAACACCCCTCCCCTCCCTGCCTCCCGTCTCATCCACTCTCCTCCCCTCCCTTCTCCCTCCATTATACATCCCTTTCCGTTCACCCCCGTTTCCTTCATATCCCCTCCCCCTCCCCCTCCCCCTCCCTCGTCTCTCCATTATTTATCTCACGTGTGACGCACCCCCCACCCCGCACCTGAGTCCCTTACCTTACCTCTTCTCACCTCTTATCCCTCTTCTCTCCTCCTCCTCCCTCTCTTCTCCCCTCTTTTCTTCTTTTCCCCTCTTCTATCCTCTCCCTCTCCTCTTCTCTTCTTATCTTCTCTCCCTCTCTTCTTTCTCTTTCTTCCCTCCACTTCTGTTTTCTTCCTCTTTTCTTCTCGCTTTTCTCGTCTCTCTCTCTCTCTCTCTCTCTCTCTCTCTCTCTCTCTCTCTCTCTCTCTCTCTCTCTCATTCATATACCATTCTCGCCATTGAAGTTTATGAGTAATATTTTAATGTTCTTTACGGATAGATGCGAGGATTTGTGTGTGTGTGTGTGTGTGTGTGTGTGTGTGTGTGTGTGTGTGTGTGTGTGTGTGTGTGTGTGTCTTTATTCCTCATTTTAGCCCCATTTTTCCTTTTGTTCATCTCTCTCTCTATCTATCTATCTGTCAGTCTATCTGTCTATCGTATCGAAGGAGAGAGGAAATAGGTAGACAATGATTTATATATATAATTTCATGATCTTAAGTTGGCGTCTGTCTGTCTGTCTGTCTGTAAAGCAAAATTAGTGAAGGTCATTGCTTAAAACGGTAAGAGACAAACAAACTATAAAGACATAAGTAAGGACTGTTGGAGTGTTCAAATAATAATAATAATATTAATAATAATAATAATCCAAATTTGCCTCGTAGCTGTGTACTGTATAAAAAAAAATTGGCAGTCCTTTGTATGCGGATATAGGAAATTTCAACGCCCCTAATAGTAGTGATCTGTGGACCCAGGAACTGCGGAAAGTGTCACTACGAAACCGCTCAAAAGTTACTCGGAAAAGAAGTGTTTTTGCCATTCTTGGGTAGTTTTGGACATATTAAGTGTGTGTGTGTGTGTGTGTGTGTGTGTGTGTGTGTGTGTGCTTACATATATAGATAGATAGTGAGAGAGAGAGAGAGAGAGAGAGAGAGAGAGAGAGAGAGAGAGAGAGAGGGGGGGGGAGGGAGGAAGAGGAGGAAGAGAGAGAGAGAGAGAGAGAGAGAGGGGGGAGGGAGGAAGAGGAGGGAGAGAGAGAGAGGGGGGGGAGGGAGGAAGAGGAGGGAGAGAGAGGGGGGGAGGGAGATAGAGAGAGAGGGAGAGAGAAGAGAAGAGAGTAAGGGAACAATGGGTGAAGAAGATAGTAAAGAGATAAGTCATGGCCTCTGTCTCTGCCCTCACCTGTCTCACCTGCTCCCTCCCTCTCTCTCTCTCTCTCTCTCTCTCTCTCTCTCTCATAGCCCTATTCTGTTTGGCTTAGAAGACAGCGTTGCACTTCTTCGTGATTGGCATTTATTATAACCTCAATATCATCATCATCATCATCATCATCCAAATTTGCCCAGGTAGACGGGTAGGCAGAACTCAGAAACAGGGCAGGAAGGAAGAAAACAGTATCACCAGACTGCGTAGCGAAGTGGGCCGCACATTCACTCACCCATCATTTTAAGCCCCTGGAATCCTCGACCTTTCCCCACAAGCATACATCATCCACGCAAAAATATGATTCTGGCTGAGTAAAATCGTCTGGCCTTTGCTGGGACTGAGGAGAAGGGATGGTGTTGCTATAATGTGTGTATTCATTCATGTTTCATTCATGCTGTACCGTACTATCCTTTGTTAGTAATAATGATGATGATGATGATAATGATGGTAAACTGGATGTAGTGTAGTAGGGTGTGTGTGTGTGTGTGTGTGTGTGTGTGTGTGTTTAGTGAGGTGGTTGATGATGATGAAGACAGTATGTAATGTAGCAGTATGAGTAATGATGATGATGATAGGATATAGTGTAGTAGGGTATATCAGTGTGCATAGCGAGGTAGTATCATGTGTTAGGATATGACTTGGTGTAGTGAAGGAAGGGACGGTGTGTGTGTGTGTGTGTGTGTGTGTGTGTGTGTGTGTGTGTGTGTGTGTGTGATAATAGCTTGGTGTATGAAGGCCTGGTATTGTGCAGTGTGTATTGTGGCATGAAATGGTGTAAATAGAGATGATGTGGTATGGTATGATATTTCTGATGTTGTTCCGTGTGTATGTATAGCGGCAGGGAGTGATTTGGTATTGTATGATGTGGTATGATATAGTATGGTGTGGTGTGGTATATATGGTATGATAGTTCTGGTATTGTTCCGTGTGTGTATAGTGGCATGGTATGGTGTTCCAGTAGAGCTGAACCCCGCCTTCTTCCCCGGTGCCCCTGACGTATGGCCCCCGCACCCCCTGGCCTACACCGCGGAACTGCCCGGGACCGCCGCCGCCGCAGCAGCCTCTCTCCAGCACCACCCCGCCCTCTTCCCGGCCCTCCACGCTGCCCAGGTCCCAGTACGTTCCTACCTCTGACTACCCGCAGACAGACAGCCACAGCAACAGCAACAACAGCCGGCCGAGGGGGGGCTGCCCGCAGACACTGTTAGTTGTCTTGGTCGGATGGTTTGTGTCAGCTGCTCTACTGTCTGTCTTAACCTACTACCTACTTACTGACTTGTCTCCTTGCTGCTGCTGCTGCCGCCACCACCACACCACCACCACCACCACACCACCACCACCACCACCACTCACTGCTGCTATTGGTTCAGTTGCTGCTGCTCTTGTTGTTCACTCACTAATAGTATACCATTACTGCCACCACAACTACTACTAATATAATCATTACCACCACCAATATGATGTACCGCATTACTGCCACAACTACCATCTTAATCTACCTCATTACTACCACAACTACCACCAGTATAATCTACCCATCACTACCACAACTACAAATACAATCTACCTCATTACTACCACAACTACAAGTATTATCTACTCTACTACCAATAGACCACCACCACAGCTACCAGCATACTCTACCTCACTACCAGTAAATCACTATCATAGCTAACAGAAGACTTTACCACAACCACCAACACACCACAGCTACCACAACAACCAGTATAGTTAAAGTACCACAATTACTGACACATACTACACTTAGCCTACCACTATCATAACTACCATCACAAGAGTCACTACCATTGTTTTAGTTACAGAGCTACCACAACCACCACCACCTCCACCCACAGACAACCATGACATACCACTTCAGAGGTCAGACAGAGTGGATTTAGCTGGATTACTCTGTGGTTATCATCCATCCCTGTACCAGCACCACCAACACACACCACACCACAGCCACCAACACACACCACAACCACCAACACACACCTCTAACACCACAGAACACAACCACCAACACACACCACAACCACCAACACACACCACAACCACCAACACACCACAACCACCAACACACCACAACCACCAACACACACCTCTAACACCACAGAACACAACCACCAACACACACCACAACCACCAACACACACCACAGCCACCAACACACACCTCTAACACCACAGAACACAACCACCAACACACACCACAACCACCAACACACACCACAACCACCAACACACACCTCTAACACCACAGAACACACACCTCTAACACCACAGAACACACACCTCTAACACCACAGAACACAACCACCAACACACACCACAACCACCAACACACACCACAGCCACCAACACACACCACAGCCACCAACACACACCACAACCACCAACACACACCACAGCCACCAACACACACCACAGCCACCAACACACACCACAGCCACCAACACACACCACAGCCACCAACACACACCACAACCACCAACACACACCACAACCACCTACACACACCACTAACACACCACAAAATACAACCACCAACACACACCACAACCACCAACACACACCACAACCACCAACACACACCACAACCACCAACACACCACAACCACCAACACACCACAACCACCAACACACACCACAACCACCAACACACACCACAACCACCAACACACACCACAACCACCAACACACCACAACCACCAACACACCACAACCACCAACACACCACAACCACCAACACACACCACAACCACCAACACACACCACAACCACCAACACACACCACAAAATACAACCACCAACACACACCACAACCACCAACACACACCACAACCACCAACACACCACAACCACCAACACACACCACAACCACCAACACACCACAACCACCAACACACACCACAACCACCAACACACCACAACCACCAACACACACCACAACTACCAACACACACCACAACTACCAACACACCACAACCACCAACACACCACAACCACCAACACACACCACAACCACCAACACACACCACAACCACCAACACACACCACAACCACCAACACACACCACAACCAATAACACACACCACAACCACCAACACACCACAACCACCAACACACCACAACCACCAACACACACCACAACCACCAACACACCACAACCACCTACACACACCACTAACACACCACAAAATACAACCACCAACACACACCACAACCACCAACACATCACAACCACCAACACACACCACAACCACCAACACACACCACAACCACCAACACACACCACAACCACCAACACACACCACAACCACCAACACACACCACAACCACCAACACACACCACAACCACCAACACACACCACAACCACCAACACACACCACAACCACCAACACACACCACAACCACCAACACACACCACAACCACCAACACACCACAACCACCAACACACCACAACCACCAACACACACCACAACCACCAACACACACCACAACCACCAACACACACCACAACCACCAACACACACCACAACCACCAACACACCACAACCACCAACACACCACAACCACCAACACACACCACAACCACCAACACACACCACAACCAATAACACACACCACAACCAATAACACACACCACAACCAATAACACACCACAACCACCAACACACCACAACCACCAACAAACACCACAACCACCAACACACACCACAACCACCAACACACACCACAACCACCAACACACACCACAGCCACCAACACACACCACAGCCACCAACACACCACAACCACCAACACACACCACAACCACCAACACACACCACAACCACCAACACACACCACAACCACCAACACACACCACAACCACCAACACACACCACAACCACCAACACACACCACAACCACCAACACACACCACAACCACCAACACACACCACAACCACCAACACACACCACAACCACCAACACATACCACAACCACCAACACACACCACAACCACAAACACACCACAACCATCAGCACACACCACCACAACTACCACAACCACAGTTATCCATTCCTTTATATTAACTGTTGCTACTAAATGCTTAATACCATAAATACCACAACTACCACTAACCTGACTCACAACTACCACAACTACTACTAACGTGGCCACTACCATTATTGCCAATGACTACCACTAATCTCAGTAATACTAATACAACTTAATACTGACAATATTTTTCTTTTAATATCGTAAAATAACAAGTAAGATTAACTGTTTTATTAAGTTCTGTTCAAATCACAAGTACAATGATCCAACAGACTGATTCAGCTACCACTGTTACAACCACAACTACCAACATCACTGTAACGATTGCCAATAGTGAACTACCTATCACCATCACAACCAGCGCTACCATCATCACATTGACAGCTACCACTCCCAACCACAGCCAGTACCATTTACTACAACTACCACACCTACAACCACAACAGCCATCACCATTACATTCATAACTTCTATCAGTCACATGGGAGTTATAACTACCACCATTACAGTCATAGCTACCACCTCAGGCCACAGGTACCACTATCATACCATCACTTAAAACTACCGTCATCACTACCACAACCACCAGAATCTACCAGAACTGCGATCCAAGTATCATCATATAACCACTGCATCAACTTCTACCATCACAACCACTGCTATAAAGCTGCCCATCCTCAGCCTGCTCCATCACCATCTTCCCCATCTACCACTACCACCACCATTACCATCATCACCATCACCATCACCATCTCCTTCACCATCACCATCTTCGTTACCACCACCGCCACCACCACCACCACCAGCCTCATTTGCACCATATGTAAAGCTTCCACATCCACTCTTCTTAGGATTAGCATGCAATTATCAAACCAGGGCACTCTCCCTTCCTCTCCTCTCCTCTCCTCTCCTCTCCTTTCCCCTCCTATCCTATCCTCTCCTGTCCTCTCCTCTCCTCTCATCTCTTCGCTCTCTTCAGGCCTTTCCATCTTGCCTACCACCCTGCCTTCACACCACTCCACTGCCTACCTCTGCCACTGCATGCCAACCGCTCTGCCTGACATCTACCCTTCCCTGCTTACCCTTTCTTGCCCACCTCTCCCTGCCTATTCCTCTTTACCCCTCCTACCCCCAGCCACATTACCCTGCCATTCCCTACCCTTCCTTTACCTTCTCTTCCCCTCCTGCTTCCTCTCCCGCTTGCCCTTCCTGCCGGTCTTCCCTCCCTACCTCCTTCCCTGCCATCCTTCCCTACCGCCGTTCTCCCCGCCTTCCCTCCTTGTCCCTTCCCCTGCCTGCCTCCTGCCTCCCCTGCCACTGCCTGCCACCCACAGCTCCTCCACAGGCCTTAGTTCCGTCAAGTCCACCTCCACCAGAATCCACAACAGTACTAGTATCTGTGACCAAAAATAATATTTAAAAAGAAGAAAAATTACAACGATTATCTCAAAATTAATGTCAGTTGAGACTCCAATACTTCTCAAAATATATCCTGAATTTTGGCAGATATATGTTTTTGGAAAGTTCTTGAATTATTTTTGAAAGAATATTGGACTATTGGGTGTTGTGTCACCCGCTACACACTCCTGTACTGTTGTTGCTGTTGAACTGTTCTGTCGTTTTTCTCGTGTTTCCTAGACACTGGCGCCAAGTGTGTGCTGCTGCTCTTGACCCGTGAACTTAGTCTTCAAGAAAGTTATTGTGTGCGTTCCTGGCAAGACTTGATATTTGTTAAGGCTGCGAAATACCTAACATTCAGTACATTTATAAGAGATGAATTATGTGATCAGCAAGAATTTCATTTATTAAGGCTGCCAAATGCGTACAGAAATCAGATTATGAATGAAATAAATTAAATATGAAAGATTTTACCGGCATAGACTCGGTGTGCCTAAAATTAACTGTCCCTAATTATAATAGTTGTTAATGAGAACTGTTGTCAGGAAACTCATACTTCATACTAATCAGGCCAAGTTCCGGGGTCAAAAGCTTTATTCGCCACAAGTCCTAGATAAGTATTGTCGTCAGCTTAGGAAGTTGTTTAGCACCTCTTCCTTAGCGATTTATTTTGCTGTATTTTAAGTGGCTTTGGAGATTTCGTAACACCTCTTCCTTAGCGATTTATTCAGCACAGTATGCTTTAGTACCGTCTTGTATGTTATCGATGGAAATTATGTCGATGTTTAGACAATATAAACAACATAACGAGAGAATGTTAATGTACAGAAAAAATTCGCTTAGGAAGAGGTGTTACGAAGCGGCCTGTGGCACTTACAATACGACCCATACTGGAAAAAACAGTAAGGAAGAAGTGCCATAGAGCTTCCTACTCCATCAAGCATCTGTTCCTATACCCTTTTCACTTTAACTTGGCCTAAAATTGCCAGCTCCCCATCTTGAGACGTGTAACCAAAGAATAACACTAGAATCTGATGCTAGTCACGAAGAGGTGCTGTGGAAAGGATGTAGAGCCGCAGCATCTTCTCGTCCTGACATTGAATTACGTGGAATAACCTACAGAAGGACGAAAATCAGGGCCAAGTTACGGTGAAAGGAGTACAGAACAGCCACCCCTAACTACAAGCACAGATATTTACCACAATCATGCCTTCCACACAAACCTATTTTGCATCGCCTGCCACTGATATCATACTATTAGCCACAATTATCACCACAGCTACTATCACCACAGCCATAATTAGCACCACAACCTTTCATTATCACCATAAACATTACCACAGCTACAAGTATCACCATCACTATCACCACCATCATGACTATCACCATAAATATAACCTTAGCCATAACTCACCATATCTTTCACCACAGCTGTGAGTATCACCACAACCACAGCTATCACCATAACTACCACCACAATTATTACCGCAGCTATTACACATCTCTCTGCACAGCCTTCATCCACATCACTATTGGTACATACTGTGCATCCTACCTACACCACACATCCCTCGTGCAACAGACATCCTGATTAAAACATCCTACGCACAGCAAACATCCTAAGTAAACATCCTACATACATCAAAATTCACATAGCATCCTACATACAACAAACATCCTACACATAACAATCCTACACACTCACAAACATCCTACACACACAAACATCCTACACACACAACAAACATCCTACACACACAAACATCCTACACACACAAACATCCTACACACAACAAACATCCTACACACATACAAACATCCAACACTCAACAAACTTTCCACATACAACAAACACCTTTCATACAACAATCATTCTGCACCCAACAAACATCTTACACACATTTAAATATCACACAACGCACAGTACTCGTCTTCCAGTCACAGTACAATCACCGTTACAGCCACGTACGCCGGATTTTGAAACATAGCACTGGGATGCGACGTTGCAAACCGTTTTTAGCCGTTACTCAACCCCTTCTGGCCGGGAACCTCATTTTTAAAAGTTTATTCATGGTGCTGCTAGGCGGTTTTGTTTAGTGTAGATAGTAGACTTTTTGGGATCATCTGAAACGTGAACCCGGTGGACTGAAGGCTGAAGTTGCCCTCCTCCTCCACTCCATCATCCTTCGTTTCAGGGATAGGGAGGGAGGTTTTATGTAGCTATCACGGGAGCTGCCCAGTTATATCAGCGCCACCACGGGAAGGCGCCCCTCTCCGGCACCATGGCAGGACTAAACCAATTACATCATGGTGGTAAAAATAATAACCCCATTCAGTAACTATAGCCCTTTGAGTACGATGATGCCCGTAATTTTGAAGCTTCCCGTCTCGAGGTTATTTTATCGCCCTCAGGAGACTTTTTGAGGGAAGGATTTTGATGTTTATTTCATTTCCTCCGCCCCCTAGTACCAGGTTAAAAATAAATTTGTCCGTAGCAGCAAAAATCAGATAAAAATAAGGTCTGAAGAGGGAACAGATAAATGGTTGTATGATTAAAACTGGATAGGCGAATTGTTATCTTTTTTTTTTTCTTTTTCTTTTTTGTCAGTTTGAAGCGCCTGTTAGAAAATAAAATATGTAGTTTGTTTTCCACTTTGTCGTTGAGATCCCAGGCTCATCTGAACCCGGTGGATTGCTGGCTTAAAATACCCTCTTGCAGTCCACCATCCTTCCTTTGGGGGATAGGGAATGAGTTGAAGGACGTCTGTACAGCCAGGCAGTTAATCCGACCGGGTATATCGGTGCCGTCACATGAAGGCAACCCGACACACACACACACACACACACACACACACACACACACACACACACACACACACACACACACACACACACACACACACACACACAAACACACACACACACACACACACACACACACACACACACACACACAACCACCATCACCATCACAAGCAGTTTTGGTCACGTATCGTACGGTATTTTTGGTTGTGTCACCTTTTCGAGCACAGTCTTCGATATATTGTTGTCACATTTTTTATATAATTTTGGGGATAGGTATTATGTTACAGTGTAGCAGGTATTATTTTTTTGTATTCTACAGGGAGGGACAAAAGTTCAGCTGACATTTTGCCTTCTCACTTCCCTTTGCTGGCTAATATTTCTAGGCAGAGGGAGATTTGATTTGTTTCTCTACCCATAGATTTTTTTTGTTTGTGGATGTGTCAGGGAGGAAAGTGGTAGACATGCTCTTAAGTGTAAAGCAAACGCAGTGGAATATGGCAAACAAACTTTTGTCCCTTCCTGTATAGTTATTTTTATTTATTTATTTTATTACTAACACACTAAGTTGATACTGTATATGTATTTTGGTTATTGTGTTTAAATGAATAGGCCTCACATACCCAGTTATTGTATTCAGCTGCCAACTAGTGCTTCATAGCTGATGTCAGTGGTGCTTCAGATGTCTCGAAGCATTACACAGATTGAAGCAGTGAACTGAAAGAGTGTTTGCATACAATATCGTACTCCAGTGCAAAAGTACACCCACGAGCAAAAGTTCGCTGACAGTCCGTGCCAGGCATATGGTTCCAAACATAGCCCATAGAGGGCGCAGCGCTCGTCCACCAGAGTAAAGGAGAAGGAGGGAGAGGGAGGCAACTATTATAGACAGGGGAGGGAGAGAGCCTGTGGCGATGGTAAATGTTACATATTAGGTGTATTATTATTATTATTATTATGTATGAGATAATAAGGACGTGATCTAGCGTCAGCCCTTAGAAACCGACCGACATCTTATGTATTTTTTCTGAATAATTTTAGGCGATTGTTCTTGTGTGACGGAAGCACTAGTGATGTTCAAAGGCTACAGGTTTGATAAAGTTAGCAACCCATAAACAACGGTTTAAATTTCATCCAGACGATCAAAGGGGCCACAAGAAAATACCCATCGTCTAATGGTTAAGGAAATAAGAAATTAATGTAATCGCGTCAGGTAATATGAAGGTAGACTTCGAGACAGAAGGACGTAAACTAAGAGGCAAGGAGAGAGAACTTGGCGTTTGCCAGTGAAACACGTAAAGTTAAATGCCTAGTTTGGTGGTATGTATTTTGATTTTACTCCAGAAACGGAAGAAGCTGATAAATACACTAGTATGATGCTAACTTTACAAGGTATTAAACATGATAATCCTTATTATTTTGATGATGAAAAGGCAGGATCAGTGTTGCATTTTTACATTACTGATGTTACACACATATCGTCACCCTCATAAAGAAACTGCCTAAGTCATTTTTTCTACTTTTCGGGATCGCAAATAACTCTCTCATTTTCTTAACTTTTCAGTGACGTAAGCAGCAACTTAAGCCGCATTTTAGACCATTCACACCCTAGACCTGACAAAGGCAGCTATACCAATAGGTGCGCCACGTGATGAAGAATTGATTTAGGCAAAAATCCAGAAATCGTCGAAAAATGACTTAAGTAGTTTCTTTATGAGGGTGACGATATACCATCTCTATGCGACCAATGGCGTTGCCATGCCACGACGTGATCAACCAGTTTCCTTAAATCGGAGTGGCAATAATACATAATGTCTGTCAGCAATAAAATTATTCTACTACTTTTTCACTCTCCCATCTCTGTAATATGTAATTATATTTTTCCCAAAGACTTACCACCAAATTAGGCATTGCCCTTTACGTGTTTCATTTGCAAACGCCTTGTTCTCTCTCTCTCTCTCTCTCTCTCTCTCTCTCTCTCTCTCTCTCTCTCTCTCTCTCTCTCCTTGCCTCTTAGTTTACGTCCTTCTGTCTCGAAGTCTACCTTCATATTACCTGACGCGATTACATTAATTTCTTATTTCCTTAACCATTAGACGATGGGTATTTTCTTGCGGCCCCTTTGATCGTCTGGATGAAATTTAAACCGTTGTTTATGGGTTGCTAAACTTTATCAAACCTTTAGCCAAACATCACTATAGTCGAGGCGCACGACTCTGAGGTTGTCATTATCGTACCCTGGCAACCCACCATTCAAAAGTGCATTCGATTTCGTATAAAATTATACACGAATCATATTATTATGCACGAATATTATTATGCACGAACATATTATGCACGAACATATTATACACGAATCACATGCGTCTCATATACACGAAATCAGACGCACTTTTGATTGGTAGGTTGCCAGTGCACGATAACAACCACCTCAGAGTCACGCGCCGTGACTATAGTGCTTCCGTCACACAAGAACAGTCGCCTAAAACTATTCAGAAAAAATACATAAGATGTCGGTCGGTTTCTAAGGGCTAACGCTGGATTACGTCCTTCTTTCTTATACATAATAATAATAATAATAATAATAATAAAAACACCCTATATGTGACATTTACCATCGCCACAGGCTCTCTCTCTCTCTCTCCCCTGTCTTTTTGCCTCCCTCTCCCTCCTCCTCTCCGTCTCCTCCCTTTCTCTAGTAGACGAGCGCTGCGCCATCTATTCCATCTGCTCCCTTCTCCCTTACTTTGGTGGGCGAGCGCTGCGCTCTGTATGGGCTATGTTAGGAAACATATGCCTGGCACGGACTGTCGGCGAACTTCTGCTCGTGGGTGTACGTTCACCTCTTATGCCTCAGTGTTATGTTTGAATTCATAGACGTTTAAATATGACGTAGTGGACAGAGGAGCATATTCTCATTCATTTGTGGGTAATATGAACCTTTCCTGCACTCCATCTCTTTCAAGCATCTGTGAATTTTGTAGCTGAGAAAGAGGCAGCGGAGGCGAACGGACTTTGCATTTGACTGAGCTTTGTATAGAGCTGGATATGCAAAGGCTGCCGTGGAAGAGCTGAGGACCCGTATTCTCTCCGGTTACGGAAGCTCCCTAATACCTTTTCCTTAGCGATTGATTTTCCGTACTGCACCATACCGCCTTCTTGTATGTTGTTTTTATCTTTTAAACACTAACATGGATGGCCAAAATAACACACAGGGAATTGTTGATGAGCTGTATGCAAAAATAAACTGGTGATGAAAAGGTGTTAGGGAGCCACTTTAACTGAGAATAAGGGCGTAGGTTAATATTGATTTCCTGTATGGGTTTCACAGGAGTATGGAATCAACTGGTTGAGTAAAGATTCACTTTGCCGTTGCCAAGTTCTGGTGACACTTTTTTTTTCTCCCTTACCATCTCATCGCTTAATTCCCAGTGCAGTTTCCCTATTTTTTTTTTTTTTTTTTTTTTTCTAGTTGCCACAATCCCCAAACGGGCTTCTATGAATCATTCTTATACTCCCTGGATCCCTGTACACAGACTAAGTGTTCCATGTTAAGCCTGAGTATACGGCTCTACAACAGTGTATTATTATGCATACGCCCTGCCATGCAGCCATACAGGTGGACAAAAGAAATTCCACTTGCTGTATACACACACATAGTGGCGCTACCGAGGAGCCTACACATGGTGGCGTTGTCCACCCTGGGTGGAGCAGCTGTGGCGTCCACCCGGGAACCAAATTACCTCATATCCCTGCACCTCTCCATGAATGGGAAGGACCCTGGTCCCACCTCGGCGAGGCACTGTTTACCATAAAGAGACACCAGTTCCCTACACGGTGTATGTACTGCAGTGTACCTGTAGTTCGGCCTCACAGATGCAGTTGCTTACTTGTGGCCAGTGGGTCTGCTTGGCCAGAGAGACCGGTGTTAGGCAACAACAAAAACAACACACATTAATACTTTAGAGTGTAATGTATTATGTGGTGATATTTTAGTTATACATGTGTCTAGTTTATTTCTTATTTTGTTTTGTTACTTTAGCTTTTGGTTTACTAATTGTTTTCATATCGTTTCAGCTAACTCTTATGAGCTATTTCAGTGTTTTGAAGGCTTCAGTTTAGCAATGGCACATCTATTTCATTGTAGCTAGTATTATATAGGAGGATTTATAGTACAGTGCTACCCCATTAGTGTGCAGCTTTAGTGCAAAAAGATACTGATTTGAAAGTCCAATTTTTAAAAGTAGATATGAAGCAATTATATGTACAAATAAAGTGTAGTACTGTGCAGTCATTTCACCATTTAGTGCACAGTAGTAATCATTTATTAATCGGAATAATGCTAATTCCTCCATGATTTTTTTTTTTTTTTTTTTTTTTTTTTTTTAATGCTTCGGCCAATTTTGAGTCGGAAAGGCTATATCATCAAGGGTCCAAATCTCAGCCGTGACGGAACTACACTTACTGATAATCATATGGGAGGATATGGGTCTCCCTCCTAATTAATCCATGTGATCATCAGTAATTACGGGATGTGCACCCATGTCTATATAGCATTTCTTACTCAAAATTAGCCTCAAAATAACCTCCTGAAAGAAAAAAAAAAAAAAAAAAAAAAGGAAAGAGAGAATCGCGGGAATGAATGTGGCAGTTACGATTCAAACCATATACGTTGATCAGTCGTTCCTGAAATTAAAGGAGAGTTTAAAAATAATCCGTTTTCGCTGATAGCCAATTATTTCGTTCAGATAAAGGAAATATCTAACGAAAGGCTTAATAGAAAGTAGTCATGATAAATACTGCCGTGGAAATTTGCTGTGTAGTGATATTTTTGACTATACACCGCTTCTAAACTGGACGTCAATGGGGTGGCAGTGTACTAACGCATCACACTCACTGTTTTGCTGTGGTTTCATGAGTTGGTTTCTTATTTTTAAAACCGCTTCAGGTCGATGATGTGATTGTTGATACCTCTAGATTTATTGTCCTTGATAGACTATAATAATAATAATATCCAACAAAAGCAAGATAAAAAACAGGTCATCGCACTGAAGAGGTTGATCAGTATTATTTTACTAACTTCTTACTAACTTTATTTTTTGTCCATGATACTGTACTACCATAATGCTTATTGTGATCTGAAATATTTCCACGGGGTACAAAAGATTATGTAATAGATGCTTTACAGAAGTTACAGTTTCCAGAAAACATATCAGAAAAAGAGAAAGAACGAAAAAATGTGCAAAACTGTTCCGATCACAAGAGATGTAGAGTTTGTACAGTGCAGAGAGTCACCTTTACGTGTCGACTGTTTGTTATTTTGTTCAGTATTTTAAAGGAACATTGATAATTAAGGCCAATTTCTACCTATGAAGTTAATTTGACAGTTTGACATTATGTACAGATGGCCACAAGAAAATGTATATAAGGGAAGAAATCCATCCATCATCCAATCCTACATTCCCCATGAGGAGCGTAGGAGCCCGGGGCTAGGCAGTTGGTCCCGACATTTAAGATAAGAGTGACCAGCCTCACTCATCCCTGAGTGGCATTACATGAGCAATCTACCCCATCCATCCCTTGGATATAAACTTTCACTGGCTCAATCCGACTGGAGCGCAATAATTACGCACTAAACCACCAGGCGCCAAGGGAAGAAATACAAACGCAAAAAGTTTAACATTCATCTCAAATGCTTGATATACGTAAAGGGAAATAACTCAGGATCCCCGTTTTCTTTATATCGGTGCTGTTCAGGGCGGTCTTCAGTAATATGCTTTTTACTCCAACTTGGCCTAAAATTGTCCTCTCCCCATCTTCATTGCTCACTTGTAACAATATAACTAGACTATGATGCTAGTTATGAAGAAGTGCTGTGGGGAGGGTGTGGAGTTATAGCATTAGTACTTCCTGTTAGTCATGAAGAAGTGCTGTGGGGAGGGTGTGGAGTTATAGCATTAGTACTTCCTGCTAGTCATGAAGAAGTGCGGTGGGAAGGATGTGGGGTGCAGTGTTACTTCCTGCCACTGAGCTATGTGGCATACAGTAACAAAAAAGATAGAAATTTGGGCCAAGTTAAGGTGAAAAAACTATTATTTCCCAGGCAAGGACTAAAGATGTATGTTTTTCATGTGGCTGAATGTACTGTATTATATAAAAAATGATACAGTAATTAGAGTTACATAGAAGATACATAACGGTGACTCGCTGTACTTGCCACCATGTTGGACCACCAGTAAGCCAGCACTAGGACCACCGTGTGCCACCACTACCACCACCACTACCACCACCACCACCCCAGTAGCCACCACACTGTTGTTGGCAGTGTGTGTGCGTGTGTGTGTGTGTCACCTGTGTGTTATAGGGACGCACTGATACAAGACACCGCTCCTCTGTTATGTGGGTCCAGGATTCACTAACTCAGGCTTGGTAAATATAGGGGAAAATACTGCTCCTAGGGGTGGAATATTCTCCTCTATTAGGTTGTTAGGGTAGAATGGGTTAGGTTAGGTATACTAGAATCTTATTTTAGGTTTGGTTAGGTTCTGTATTGCTCTTTTCTTAGACAAAACTGGTTCATACCTAACCTAAGCCATTCTAACTTAACCTAACTCCTAGAGGCAGTTTTTTTTTTTTTTTTTTTAATGGTTTCTGTGCCAAGCCTCAGTCAGGTGGATCGGAACCAGAAATAAGAGAGGTATCTAGAGATGGTATTTTCGTCGTTGAAGCAGGCTCCCTTAAAACCTCTTCTTAGGCGATTTGACATCCTTAATACACCTTGACTATCTTCTCATATCGACATAATATGCATAAATAACGTACATGAGGATATTAGCCAGTAGTATCCTAGAATGAACCGCGTACATGAGGATATTAAACAGTTGTATCCAAGAATAAATCGGTTAAGAGGAGGTGATCAGGGAGGCAGCACCGACGAGAATACAGTGTTCTTGTAGCGCTGCGTCTGCCGTGTGTTTCGTAGTGTTGCAGCACCGCTCTCACCACTAATGTTTTGGTTATATGGTGTTTCTTAGCCACCGTCCAGTATCTCACACTGATGTAGACTTGTTTGGCCACTGTTTTTGTCAGACTTTTTATGTGTCTTGTATCAGAAGTTTTTGGTGTTTTTCTATAATCTTTAACCTTCACTTTCTCATTGTCTAGGCATCAGAAATGTGTTTGATATAAAGATGAGGTAGTTCGTTTGGTAGTGGCAGGGTGTGATGTGCTAAATATTCCACAGGCAGTTTGTCGAGCCTTAAAAATGGGATTACTGAGAATTTTTAAAAGTGACTGAAATGAATTTGAATGTTAACCATATTTTATCAATAATGTTCAGTTTGTCAGCATATTTATCATGATGGTAGTTTCAGTTGGGGGTGTTAAAAGAAAGACTATCCACAGAGAGAGGCTATCCGTTGCATCCAATAACATTCCTTCATTTAGTGACTCAGTGAATCGTGCAACAAATTTTTATATATCCTACTTAGAAATCAGTAAAGCTTCATGTACATCCTTACCTAGAAGTTAGTAATGAATGTACAGTATTTTGTGCTGTACGTTTCAAGTCACTGAGTAATAGATAGTGTATGATTATGTAACAGGATTTTAACACTGGAATTAGGAAGAAATAATGATAACTATGGTAGGTAGTGGTGATGCAGGGACTCTGGTTGTAGGTATGGTAGGTATTCATATAATAGGAATTGTGATGAGTATGATAGTGATATGATGGTGGATGATGACAACTATAATAGCTATTGATGTGATGCAGGGACTGAGGTAGGTATGGTAGAGACGATAGTGATTGTAATGGTAGGTATGGTAGTTACTGATATTTAATGGTAGGTATGGTAGTTACTGATGTTTAATGGTAGGTGTGGTAGTTAATGTTTAATGGTAGGTATGGTAGTTACTGATGTTTAATGATAGGTATGGTAGTTACTGATGTCTAATGATGCTAGTTAACTGCTGTCACAGTACTGTAATCCAAACACTGATATCTGTCTGTGATGTCACCCCCCCAACAGCCGCCCCTGGCCTTGCCCCACGCGCCTATGGTATCTCACGCCGGGGGGGTAGTCATGCCCTCCCCCGCCCTGGCCTCCCCCGCTGGTTCCCCCCACACCGCAGCGCCCCCACCCCACCCCGCTGGACCCCCGCCCAACCCACCCTGCTCTACGCTCTTCATCGCAAACCTTGGCCCAAATGTCGCAGAGCATGAGCTGAAGGATATCTTCTCAAGGTGAGCTGTTGTCGCAAATATTATCTGTATTTGTAATGAGTAGGTTTTGTTGTTATTATTATTATTTTTTTTTTTTTTAGGCTCATATGACTCACGTAGCTGACTAAAATAATCTAAAAGAGTAGGTCAGTAAACACCTTGACTGACTCATTTACCAGGCAGTTATCTACTTCTGTGACTCAGCTGGCGAAAATACCTGACATTTGAATGGATAATAGAGTTATCCTGGCCATGAGAAGGTTATGATGCTATTATTAACTCTCATGCTCCTATGGCTCACTCAACTGAAGGTATTTGTCTGGCGTTACCTGGAAGGGAGAGAGTTCCCCCGACCATGAGAGAGAGCCAGTGTAGTTGTAGGTGTACTGGCATGTTGGTGGTTGAGGGAAGATTAAAATAACAGTTTACTTTATTGATGCTGTGTTATAGCAACTTGTAAACGAAGAGCAGAATTTTAAGAGCTGAAAGTGTACGTCCAGGGTAAGTGCATTTTGGTACTTATAACACTGTACATGTAATATTTAAGTACTTGTGATACTGTACGTGCAATATTTATGTGCTTATGGCAGTCTGCTTGTAATATTAATGTACTGGATATTCTGACACTTCACAGTAAGTCCCCTTTTCACCTTGACTTAGCCCAGATTTTCGTCCTTTTGTGTCCTATTTCACGTAGCCCAGTGGAAGAAAATGACACTTTTATGACTCTAAATTCTTTCCATAGCACTTCATCGTGACTAGCATCGTATTGTAGTGCTAATTTATTGGTACAATTGAGCATTTAAGATGGAGGGATGACAATTTTAGGCCGTTAGAAAAAGAGACAAGAGGGAGTCCGGTGGTTGATGATTGACGTGTTGATTGGATAGTGTCTCAGCCTTCATCAGTTGACCCGTTAGAGATATAACTAAACACCGTACTGTACTAGCCTTGACTTGGAGGGACGGCAGACTGATGGCGGAGGACAGAATGACGTGGAGGCGATTCGTTTGTGGCCACCCTTTCCGAACTTAGGAACATGGCATTAGATTCACTTTCATAAGGTGTTTGATTCTGTTATACTCATTTTACCGTAACTTGGCCCAGAATTTCGTCTTTTTGCAGTTTATATCACACAGCTGGGTGGTAGAAAAAGTCAGCGCGACGGCTCAACATCCTTATCATAGCACTTCTTCGTGACTAGCATCATAGTTAATGTTAATTTATTCTGCTCTACATCCTTACCACAGCATTCCTTCGTGACTGTCATTATAGATCTTGTTTATACATAATAATTCAGGATTCAGGATGGAGAGATGGCGCATTTAGGCCAGGTTAGTGTGAAAAAAGTATAGTACACCATCCTACACCTTTATTGCACCATTAGGAGCGTAGGAACCCGGGGCTAGCCTCCTCAGACCAGAGATTAAAGGCAAGAATAGCCAGTCCCTCTTCCCTGGGTGGCAATTTGTGAGTAGAAAATCATAACCCTCCCATGAATACTTGGTTGGAGTGCCTTAACCAACCAGATCACCAGAAAGGAAGGATTAAGGACGAAAGAATGATGCTGGATTGAAATTGATTTTATTTTTGCAGAGGATAAAACAATAGTGATGATTATATTAGGGTTTATGGCAGTACCGCCAGAGCAGACGGAGTGTGGCCATGTGAATGTGGGAAGTAGTTCCATGTTGTGCAGTGTCTGTGATAGGTGGCTGCGTAAGAGATGTTGTGGTATTAGTGGCAGGCTACGAAATAATGCTGATTTCGTGTGTGCAGTATGTTGGGGGGAGCACGTACAGTGTCAGACATTAAAGGATTGATGTTGTTTGTAAGTCTCTGGAGTGGGTAGATTTTTTTTTTTTTTTTTTTTTTTTTTTGGGGGGGGGCACATTATGTGCAGGAGGTAAGACTGGAGTTAGTTGTGTCTCTAGGGTAAGGAGTGGTTGGAGGAAGTTGAGGGAGCTGTTGCCCCTCCTAACATTGAGAGGGCTCTCGCTCCGTGCTCAAGGATCTTTATATGCGTCATATGTTAGGAGTGTAATGCCGTATGGTTATGAAGCCTGGGCAGTAAGGGAAGAGGATATTCATGGGCTCAAACGTACAGAAATGACCATGAGTAGATGGATGTGTAGTGCGTCCTTGAATGCGAGGCTTGGGGGAGCTATGAATGCGATCGAAGAGTTGAGAGAAAGGACGGGACTGGAATATATTGGTGTTGTAATGATGAGGGGTAGTTTGAAATGCTTTAGGCATGTTGAGAGGATGGAAGACGACACCTGGGTGTGGAAAGTGAGAAGTGCGAATGTCGAGGGTAGGGTAGCGAGTGGCAGACCAAAAAAAAGAAAAAAGAAAAAAAAGACCTTGAAGTCATAGAGTATGATCTCAGGGATAAGAAACTGAATAGGGAGACTGCTAGAGATCGAGTAGCATGGAGAGCCGTCATTAGGTGGTCAAGGCTGACGCGTGCAAGCATGTTGGAGTCTTTATAAACGATATGATGCGATACGAGGGTACTGCCTACAATACATGGGTGAAAAATGTTATGCTTTACGGTAGTGAAACATGGCTAACGAAAGGACAGGATACGAGTACATGGAGAGAAGAGGATGCTTGCAGAGTGATGATGATGATGATGTGTATGGTGATGGTGACGGTGATATGATGCACGCACTCCATAGTACTGGTGTTGTGTTGGTGATGCAGAGTAGTGACAGAAATTAGGGTAGCTGTATATAGTGAGGATGACTGTAACTGACTTTTTAACTGTATAACTCACGCACCTCTTGCCTTTTTTAACACTACTGTACTTTCATATTTTCACATGGTACTGTTTATCAGAAACCCTTGATAAGCTCATTAACTTTTTGTGTCATGATGTTCTGTAAAAAATCATGAGAAAAGGCAAATATCCATTGTTCCATTGATGATGATGATAAGAAAGAGGAAGATGATGATGAAGGTGGTGGTTGTGTTTGTGATGATGATGAAAGTGGTGGTAGTGTTTGTGATGATGATGAAGGTGGTGGTAGTGTTTGTGATGATGATGAAGGTGGTGGTAGTGTTTGTGATGATGATGATGATGGTGATGATTGTTCTCTTATAAAAAACATTGGCAGCCATATAGAAGGATATTTTATTGATGCGTATATGCCACGTATTCTCTGCGGATTTTATCTCTTGGAGGAAGTTTTTATTTTAGTGTAGGGAGTTGGATGGCTGGTTAGGCGCTTTTTTTTTTTTTTTTTTTCCTCTCTCTCTCCAGACGGAACTGAGTCACGTCTTGAAGTTCAGTGAGCCGTATTTATCAGGTAGAATGAGTCTCCTTGGTTAGAGCTGAAAAGGATTAAGGGATCTTTACTAAGTTAAACGCACTATACTGTAATTAGAAAATACGCTCCTTTCGACACCAGTAGCAGCAGTAGTCGTAGCACTAGCAGCAGCAACAGCAGCAACCACGGCAGTGGTAGTAGTAGTTGTAGTAGTAGTAGTAGTACTTGCAACCCCAGGTTCATTTAAACGTGAACCCGGTGGACTGCAGACAGAAGCTGCTATTCTTCCGCAGTCCACCATCCTCCTTACTGGGGATAAGGATGGGAGGGGATTGAGGGATGTTCATATAACCTGGCAGTTCCACCACCCAGTCATATATGTGCCACCACATGAAGGCATCCCTCTCCGGCACCACCTGTGACAGTGAAACCTGGGGAGCGAATGCCAGAGAATTTTTTGGTGTAACTGGTAGAAATTATACTTTTGAGAACAGCTGTAGGTATGAGCCGGGCGGATGGCAAAGGTAATGAAAAAGTGTATGAGAATTTATGAAAGGAAGGGCTATGGAAGTGAGATCTAGTAGTGGAAATGAGAGAGACTTTAAAATGATGGACAAGATGCATGTAGGTAAGGTGTCAAAGAAGAGTTCTGGAAAATAAAATTGAACAATACTGATGGAAGAGGGAGATTGTGTGTTGTGTGAAGGAAAAGAGTGGAAGAGAACAGAGTACTGGTGTGTGTGTGTGTGTGAGAGAGAGAGAGAGAGAGAGCAAGGCATCAGAGGCAGTGATGGTAAGAAGCGATTGATTAGGTTAGTTTATCAAGTCTAACCTTCTTTACCGCATACAAGGTCGTTATTACACGTTGATTTATTTATTTATTTATTTATTTGTTAGACCAGTTGGCGTAAGTAGAGTTTTTATAGATTTTTTTTTTATTCTTTGCCAGAAATTTTCACAGACTATTGTAATTTTCACGAGAATCTTAAATCATTACTTTACCACTGTTTTTCTAGTTATTTAATTTCTGGGGGGTGTACACCATTTTATATACCTTGACTAAAATTGTTCAGGTGAAAGAAATTTAAGCCACTGAATTATATATGAATAACCCTAAATATACACGGTTTTTATTCCACTTTAATCCATACCTCATCACCCTTACTGAATTTTTAGTGTCCGTATAATCCACACAGTCCACCCATCCACCTCCCTGTAGTACACACACATCCTCACCTCCCCACCCACACCCACTTGTCTGCCTGTGTTCACTTTCATGTCCAGTAATTACAGACGCAACTACCCTTCCATTGCCCTCACTCCTGCCACCTCCTACCCTCTTAATTGTTGCCTACTCTTAAGCATTGCCAACTCCTTCCCTGACAACCCAGCCCTCCACATGACCTATCTTGCTGCCAACATTAACACTGCCAACGTGCAAGTAACCGTCAGTGCCAACAAACTCCCCTCAGCTTATTTGTTCTTGTGTACAGTCACTCCGTCGCTCACACCAGTCCTTACCCACCCTGCCAACCAACCCACCCAGTCAACTACACCCTGCAAACACGCACACCCACCCTGCCATCACACCCACCCTGCCATCACACCCACCCTACCAGCTAACCCACCCAGCTTACTAACCCACCCAGCTAGCTAACCCACCCACCCACGCACCCCGTCACCCACACTAACTTCCCTGTTCGTCTTCGCCCGCACGCACTCACCCGGCCTCCTGCCCACAGCTTGCCCGGCTTTTCCCGCCTGCGCATGCTCTCAAAGGGTGTGTTGCCAGTAGCCTTTGTGGAGTTCTCAGATGTCAGGTGTGCTGCCATTGCCTGCCACGCCCTCCAGGGGTTGACTCTAGGGGCAGTCGGCGGCATACGCATCGAGTTTGCTAAGAATAAAATGGCGCCTGGGGTACGTATGGAGAAGGGGAAGCAGGAAGTATGGAGAGGAGGAAGTAGGAAATATGAAGATGGGAAAATGGGGAGTTAGAATTCACAGGGATGAAAATGTAGTGGTTGATGGTTTCCTGTGAGTGAGGTGACACAGGGATGTATGTGGAGTGTAGGGAAAGAGAAGTTTGAATTAGCAGGAAGGAAAATTTATTTGTGAAAGAATACTTAAATGTAAATCGATGACCATAGATGGGTAGTTGCACGCGCGCCAGCGAAGCAAGAGAGGTGTGTTTTGTTCGACGTGTGTTCTGTATATGTCTGTCTCTGTGGGGAAAAAAATACTCAGTTTTTATC
This sequence comes from Coenobita brevimanus, assembly GCF_032717465.1. Classification (NCBI taxonomy): domain Eukaryota; kingdom Metazoa; phylum Arthropoda; class Malacostraca; order Decapoda; family Coenobitidae; genus Coenobita; species Coenobita brevimanus. The sequence goes on from NC_137038.1 coordinate 7,763,544, forward strand.
CAATGGTAACCAAATTTGGTGGAAAGGTCGAGGGACAGCCGGGGGTTGACCTGTTTTTCTAGAACAACAGATCAAAGGTCAAGGTCACAGTGCCATGCCAAAATTTGATAATTTTTGACTTTAGCTGTATTTATTCGATTTCGACCGAAATTGATGGACGAGCTGAGGGTAATGCAAGAACGAAGGGCTCGATTTTTAAAACGGTCATGGTTACATTACAAGGTCCGAGTTTGGCCCGTGCTTCTGCACGAACAAAATACGTAAAACAGTTCTGATCTAATTTGAACCATACTTGGTGGAAGGATTGAGTTCTCCGCTTATTCCCTCATGACCTGCCCATTCCCTCCACACCTATCCTCACCTCACCCCACCCCACCCCACCCCTGTCCCCTTGCTCTGTAATAGTCCTGTGCTGATGGCTTGGCAGTAGCTTCACAACGCCGCAAAATCCATCACAAAACACAACGACCGCCTCTCCAACATCGTCAACAAATGCTGTCACCACTCCAGACTTTCTCCTTAAACACACTCCCAGGTCGCACTCAACCAATCACACCCTTTGAACGTTTAACTTGTAATTCTTCCAGACTTATGTAAATTGTGTGTGTGTGTGTGTGTGTGTGTGTGTGTGTGTGTGTGTGTGTGTGTGTGTGTGTGTGTGTGTGTGTGTGTGTGTGTGTGTGTGTGTGTGTGTGTGTGTGTGTGTGTGTGTGTGCGTGTGCGTTTTATTCCGGTCTCAAGATTTTATTCATCTTAGGAGTAACTAATCGAGCTGGAAGGGTTAGGTACAGCCCTCATCAGCCACTTAAACAAGGAACAACAGTTGCATCGTGTGGGTTATAGATTCAGCATCAGTTGTATCCGGGCTCAGTAATTCTGAGTCACTCACGTACAGTATTGTTCCTCTAAAACTTTCTCTAAACTCCTCCCTAATATTGTCTCTCTTCTTCCAGGGACACGAGACTGAAGCTGATGGAGCCTCGACCCCCGGCACACATGGAGCGCCTGGCTTCGTAACTGTCCTGGCTTAACCCACCACACCACCACCACACCACATCACCCACACCACCATACCACTCACACACTCCTGTTTATCTTTCACACTTTTTTTTTAAATTCTTCCTTACGCCTTTTTTCCTCTATATTGTCACACTTTTCTTCTTCTCTTATTCTGTCATTCACACACTTGTATTCCTATGCTCTCACATTCTTACTTTTTCCTCCCACATCTCTCTCTCTCTCTCTCTCTCTCTCTCTCTCTCTCTCTCTCTCTCTCTCTCATATCCCTCGTATCAGCCTTCCTCCATCCTTTTCTCCTTGCTCTCACCCATCTCAACCTACAGCCTTCATTCTTCCACCGACCTCTTTTCTCCCTCCTCTTTCACATCCTACCCATTTTCTGTTCTTTATATAAACTCAGCCAGTCCAGTCACCCCAAGACAGCTAGCCACCCCCTTGCAGGAGCACACAGCACCCACACCCACACCCGCACAGATCTCCAGTCGAAGCAAGCCAACACAAACAAGAAATCAAGGAAACAAGAGGACGCAAGCACCCCAAGAAAAATAAAACACGCAGACACCCCAAGATAGAAAACGAAGACACCCCCGAAGAAAATGGAATACGTAAACACTCCAAAAAACTAAAGAGAAGCTAACATGGTGAATTGTGTTTTGAAAGTTAGTGCAGGAAAGGAAATGGGCAAGATATTATTTTTCTTAATTTCTCTCCCAATGAAGTACAGGTATATATGAAACTTTCCTTCTCTCTCTCTCTCTCTCTCTCTCTCTCTCTTTTTTTTTTTTTTTTTTTTTTTTTACACCGTCCAAAATCATCACCTCACAAAAGATTCGTGCACAGGTATTTATTACTATTGTTGTTATGATTCTAGTCTTCGCCCTGAGTTTTTATATATAACCTCTTGATGTATAAAATTTGACTTTTCCTTCAGAAGAAAGGAAAACTGGTATTTGAGATTTTGCATGCGTGCGAAGAATTTGATGGACGTTTTTTGAATGTGACTTGCCATAAGCTTTGGTAATGTGGGCTTGAATTTTTGAACTTTGAAAAGGTTGTGTAGGGAAAGGTTTGATGTGAACCTTAAACAGAATTCTTTTGACATCCATGATAACCTGCATAAACACACAGATGCACACTTACCCAGACACACAGAGACAAACTGAAAAAAAGACACTGAAAAGGTAAGGTAAAAAAAAAAAAAGTTCCACCCCCCCCCCCCCCATTTTCCCCTTTATCCCCCTTGAAACAAAGTCTAAACATTCCTTACCTCCCTAGGAAGTCTCTCTAAAAACAGCTCCCAATTTTAGTGTACCTAGAGAAGGGTTACGTAGGCTTATCTCAGCTCCGTGCCTGCCCTTAGTCCGCAAAAAAATGTAAAAAAATATAAAAAAAAATATCCGTGGCTTTGTATCAGGATAGTCTGGAATAGGCCCGGGGTAGCCAGTGGATGGTCGAGAATGGTTGTGGTGATAATGTACTTCTCACTGTGAATGCTGTACAATTTACTTAATCCAATCTCCGGGCATTGAGAGAGAGTCCTTTAGCGGTCGTGAGAGAGTGTAGGGGAAGGTGGCTGCTTCTGAGACGGTGTTGGAGCCCCTTTGAATAGTCAGCTGCTTCTGGGATAGGTAAACTCCATTGGATAGTTGTTGGCATCTGTTTGTGGACTGTCTTAAGGTCTGGCATTTTCTTTTGTTCCTCAGTCGTACCAAAGATTTTTCTCTGCCGATCTAGTGAAGCTGCAACCAAAGCAAAGGTCCTGATCTCATACTTAAGGGATACTAGAGCTCAGTGGGATCCCAGCCACACGGAAAATGAGACCAAATATAAAAAAAAATAAAAACAGGAATGAGGGCAGGCTCGGCGCAGGCAAGTAGGTTAGGAGAAACTTATTTTTTTGAGCGTACGATACGGCAGATTGAACAAACTTAACTACGCGCTTCTATAGCCCCCCCCCCTTATTCTACCCCCCAGCTCCCCCACAAGACGAGGCCGTTTGTGTCCGTTTGTTCGCATCCGGCAAGACGAAGATCGAGGTGCTCATTATATCCCGTATAAACAATTTGCACCCGGAGTCTTTACGTTTAGCCCAGTGTTTCTCGGATTGTATACAGTAGTTTTAATTTGCCTTTCATTCTTATATAAAAAACATAAAATTACTAAGTACTGTAAGTTGATAGTAACCTTTGGTGTGTCAGTTGATATGAAGCTATGTTTATGGATAGCAATAAACCTTAATTAATGACATGAGGGGCACAGGGGAAATCTGCCTGGTTTAGGAGGGGGGAGGTCGTTGGTGGAAGTCCCTGGGTCCCCTCGATCAATCCCCATCCGCCAGCAGCCCCGTGCCTCCTCCTTGCTTGTATATAGTGACACTATTCTGCTAGTGTTAGAGGAATAATTGATTGTCCATATTTTTCGCCTCTATTCCGTTCCAATATTCCAGTCTTAGTTGTTGATGTTGAGACATAATATTGTATGAGGTACAGTACATATCTAGCCCGGCCCAGGCAGGACCGGGACCGCCCTGCCGCACTTCCTGCCCTTACTTAATGCACCTGTGGGGTCTCGTGAAGACAAACTTGTGTGGGCGGACACGGGGTCACAAGTCCCTTCTTCCCACAGAGTCACCCTCCCCTCCCCTCCCCTGTTTTTCAGAGGGCAGGGCTGTTGTTTGGGGGTAAGGAAAGTTAAAGCCCTCTTCCCCCTCTCAAAAAGAAAGAAAAATCCCCCTCATCCCCAGTTTCCCGAGGGCAGGGCGTGCAGGGCAAGTGCCGTGTCTGTCATGGCTGCTGAATGTGGTATATCAATATCTGTTTTGTCATATTGTAGTGTGTATCATCAGTGTCGGTGTTGATGCAGGCTCCAGGACCCTACCAGGAACCTGCTCGCCCCCTAGTGTAGGCTGGGGCGGCGGTGGGGCGGGGCGGGGCAGACAAGAGACTCTTACCTAGATGACTCTCATCATTTTGGTTTGGATCATATAGTCGTGAGTCAGTGTTTTAGCCAACCCTCAACCTCATTAATGGCTTAAGGGAGGTGATAGCTAAGGCCTCACACCAGAAGAAGACCCTGTTGGTAATTTATGCTTTGCCACACAGAACGATGAACAGTGACATTGTGAACAGTTCTTCGTCTGGCAAGTCTCTGAACTACCACCTAAATACCAGAACAACACGTCTTTGTTCACTGTGAGGCCTGAACAACTTTGATCCAGTCGTGGGTAGGGGTACAAGATGATCAAAAACTCTGGCTCACGATTATACTTGAGGGACTGAGGTATGCACTCTATGTAAGTGTAAGAATGTAATGTCCTATTGAAGTTCCAAGTGGAGGTAGTTCACTGTTATGATAGCAAGTGTAACTCTCAGCCAGTCAGCATATTTCACACCCATTGTGAGAGGAGTTGTCTTCATGATCTCTTGGGACTACTGTACTATCCCACATGATCTCTTGGGACTATTGTACTATCCCACATGATCTCTTGGGACAACAGTACTATCCCAAAGCCCCACATCCCCGCCCCTCCACCCCCCAGAGATCAACCCTCAAGCCCAGGGGAATGTCGGATGTCTGAGGTCGAGAGGGGCAGAGTAGCTCACACACTCACACACGCTGCAGCAATCGTCTGGCCAGGCTTACTTCTCTCTCAACTTTCTCTTTTTTCTCTCAAAGTTCACGTTTTCTCTCATTCTGAACCCCCCTCTGGCCTTCCCCTAGTTCCCTCGCTCGTTTTCTCTCATCTTTCATCCCTTCTTGTTTTCTTTTATTATATATAGTCATTTCCTGTATCATTCTCTCTCATTTTGAATCCCCCCTCCCCCCCTTTTTACTACCTTTTTTTTTTTTATCATGCTTGTTTTTTATGAAGTTGCACCTCATCTTTTCTGTTTTCTGAAGTACGTTTCTGTAAATTCTTTCCTTTACTTATTAATCATTATCTCATGCAGACTACTAAAAGGAAATCTTCAGTTTCAGGGGCATACTATTTCTGTTTTGTTATCCCTTTTCATTGACCCTGCAAAAGTTAGTCTGTTATTCTATTGCAGTGGAATGATTCATATGCCCATCTTATAAAAAAGTTCTTTGATTTTGGCAAGCTATCGAAGGCACTCTTGCACTATAAAACGAAAGTACTTCAAAAAAAATATATATATGGGTTTTGTCTGCTCACATCAGAAGGAGGTATTAGTTTGGTGAAGCATGTTTCTGAAGAGCAGCATTTGTCATCCCAGTTTCTATATATAAATTTTCTTCTCTCCCTGGCCAGTCTCGCTTGTTTTTTGTTATTATATTTGGCAGACGACTTTATCTCGTCCATGCCGTAATGTAGCCAAAGAAAAGATGTTAAAAATACTAAAAAAAGTTGAATATTAAGAAGAAGTAAAGATGAATATATATAAATATAAATATATATATAAATGTATATGTATGTAGGAGGCAGCTTGGACTGTAGTGCTCATAATCCACTGTGATCTAACACTTAACTTTTACCCCCCCACCCCCACCCCAACCCATTTAATGCTGCCTTGTCTCCCCTCTCCCACACAACCCCACCCCACTCACCCACAGACACAGGACACCCTACCCACACCTCCCCCCACTCACTTGCTCCACCCCACACCCACTCCACGCACCTCCCACCCACCTCTCGACCTCAGCGCAGAGACCATCCCCGGCTTGACCAATTCTCCGTCCATTTTGAAAACTGTAGCTGTTATGAGCTCAAGAAGTGATGTTCGTTTTTAGTACATATCAGTAGGCGAGGCGGTTCAGGTGAGAAGATATTTGGTGGACTATTCGGACTACTGCAGTGGAATTGGTTGATTTTCCGGGCAGTGATTGGTGGTAGTTGAGTTAGAGTAGCCGAGGTTCTAGTTGCTTGCTTTGGTTGATTGTCCTGGTAGTTGTGGTTCCTATAACTCCTTGGGCCATTGATCAGCAGAGAGGAATGCTGAGTAAGCCCACACGGCACTGAAGGCTTAACCTGTGTGTGTGCTGCTGAAGGAAGCTTGATATTCCCGGCGAAGACGAGGATAAACTGACTGATAGCTTCGTCATGCTTGCCCGGGTGAAGGCTATGTGTGAGGTAATAGGTTTAGGTCTGTTTACACCTTTGTGCTGTAGTCCAGTTTAAACTTGGATCATTATTTACCAGTGGTATTTGTCTCCATGCCGGTTCTCCTCTGGTTTTCAATATACTAAAAAAAAATATACAGTATAAAAGACGTTTTAGACTTACGGAAGCTTCTCATCTGAAACACTTGCCACAGGGTAGTTCTAGAGGGCTTTTGAATCATGTTTTTGCCTCTAACTAGAGATTTGAAGTGAACTTAAAATTTAGACTAATGGAATCAAGTTTCTAGATCCGGTGTAATTCCTAATGCTAGTAATGGTTTTCAGTGCCATTTTAATACAGTTTGCCACTCTAGAATTGCCCCATGAATCTCTGCCTTACAAGATGAAAACGAAGACATTTTTTAAGGGAACGTTTTGTGTTGGTAGTTTCTTATACAGATGGTGGAACAATCCATTGGTTTGTGGAGGGTACTACTCTAGCTGTCAAGTCAAGCTGTGTTCTTGTGTTTGTGTCCAGATGATACTTAAAGCAAAAAAAGTGACGTTCGTTTTTTGTACATTAGCTGTGCTTTTTCCTTCCCCTTCCCCTTACCCCCAAGTGATATGGCTACAAGTAAATGGGCTTTTTGCTTAGGCTTATTTCCAGATATAAACGATCTTCTTGTTTCTCTAATTGTAAGAAGACAATTTATATTTTCCCGATATTTTTGGTCTTAATTTTGATATGGAGGTCAGTATAGCTTTCCGCCGCGTTTTTTCGTCAACAGTTTCCCTGAACGTTATATCGCCTACTAAGTGTGTCGTAGCATCAAGTGACCTTTCGAAGTGAACAATATTTTTTGCCAGTGCTTGTCTACCCACCACTCCAGTGCGGGGACCTTGGCTGGGAACTGGCCGACCTCACCTCACGAAACTCCCACGTACTACAGAACCCATGTGAAGCAACCTCGCCTAGGCCATCAATTTATAGATTTCCGTGTCATGCAAATTTGAGGCTTAGCTTAATATTACCTGTAAGTGACTATACCTGACCTCAGTTTTGCACAGAGTCGAGTTTTCGTGTGTCCAAGATTTTAGGCTTGTATTAGGTAACAGATTCATACTTTGCAGGGATTTATGATATTTAGAATCTGAATCTGTGCAAACTTGAATCTGAACATTAGCAAGCTTGAATATAAATCTGCGCAAGCTTGAGTATGCATTTGCACAAGCTTGAGTCTGAATCTGCCCAAGCTTGAGTCTGAATTTGCGCAAACTTGAATCTGAATCTGTGCAAACTTGGTTCTCTGTATAATATTGGACCACAGCGTTTCGAAGCTTGGTCAGCTTTGTCTCTGAACCACACTCATATCCTGGACTCACCGTTGGATAGGTCACTTATGCTCAAATTAGGTGAAGTTGTAGAATACCTAGCAGGAAGCCAACAAGTGTTCTGTCTGGTTGGCTGCAGTTGTAAGCATTTCAGTAATATTCTATGCTCAACTCTGGCATAAATGAGACAAAGAGTTCCAAGGTATGAATGTGATTCTGAGACTTTCGGAAATTTACTTAAAGTTAGCTTCTTGTTGCATAATGCTGTAAGTGGGGAATTTGTGACTGTGAAATAATGAGAAGCATATTTTGACAAACTTTCTCGATTGCCTTTTTGTAATATTTATAGTATGTGTATTTCTTCCAAATCCTTAAATATTCCATCATAACAATACTGTAACCAATAAATCTGGATAGTTTGTGCTGCTTAGTAGCGCTAAAGATTATTGCTTGCCTAATTCTTGATCTAGATGGAAGTTTGTTGTTAACGCTAGCCTTGTTCAACGTACTAAAGTCAGTTTTCAGGTTTGTAGCTTAGATCGGACTGTGAGCAATAATATTTGTATTGTTTATTAATTTAATGCATTACCATTCAATGCCTTCTAAAGTTTATTCTTTTAACATTAGATCAGTGCAGGCCAATAGGGGTCAAGTGTTAACAGTTGCTACGCTGTTTACATTAATGCCTATCATTGTCGTATTGGGCAAAATAACTTCTTTGTCGTCAATGTAACAGTCAGCACTGGAGTATGAGCTGTTGCTGTATGTTATGTTCATGTCAGTTTGTAATTATCTGATGAATTTTCATTGATATTGTGAGGTCAGCCATGGCCCAGCTTTGGCAACCCTGTACCCAAACACAGCAGTGGGCTTGTGTTGGCAATACTGTTTGGACAGCAGACTAGGTACTAAGTAAACAGTCAGAAAATAGCAGATTAAAACATAGAAACGTTGTCAGCAGTTCAGTAATCAGCGAGTTAAAAAAGAAAATTGTTAGTATACAGTGAGTACCTAGTGATGTATTCGTGGTATATTCACCCAAGAAACGCCTAGTTTGCTGTTCCTATTTTACCTCAGTGAGTTGGAAGTTCTGTGGCAGGGAACTGGTTGTTGCTGACTGCCCCCCTCCCCCAGCCCCTCCCCCCATAGCCCTTCCCTAAGTTAATGTTAGTCGTATTATTGAGTGATTTTTCTGGTGCAGATAATTTGGTTGTTGATTTGTGCATCTCGACCTGAATTTTGAGGGATTTTGCATGATGGCTGACACAAAAAGAAAATGATAGTCATAGGTTAGTGTTAAAAATGATCTGACTGTTAAAACATATCATGGAGAATCTTTAATGTGAGCTTAAGTAATCAGAGACTTTATTGCATATCATAAATTTTTAGGTACTGCCGGCTTAGCATAATCAGAGTTCTGATCAGATACTTTACTGGGATAACGACATTACGGTGCAAAGTACAAATTGAACATGAAGTAACTTCAAATATTTATGTAATATTGTTATTACTCTGCATTTGTTACAAGGCAATATAAGGTTAATAGCACATATCAGTCCTTTAAAAAAATATTGTACTTAAAACATCTGAAGGCATCTGGCAGTCTTATGCGTACAAAATACTAATTTTGTGGCTCTGCTGCAGAGCACTTGTAAACCACTAACAGTTGCATCAAACTCAATACCTAAGTTACTCCAAAGATGACCTACTAACCAACTAACCCCAGAAGTCATAAGCGATAAGTTGAACGACAGGTCAGTGTACTTAAGTGACGCTGTAAGTACTGTAACACATCACTGCAGTTGGCATGTTCGTAACTTCTTTACTTAGTCGATTTATTTTGATTTTTCCATTCTTGTTGTCACTTGATGATTTATTCAGCTAAAGGGAGAAGTCCTTGCAGTGAGAGGATCAGTGAAGTATCTGCTGAGGCTCTCCTAAGCTGAATATAAATATTTAAGAGATGGCAAGTACGGAATTGAAAAACTAGATCGTCAAGCTGAAGGAGTTGAATAGAACATCACTGTACTAATGTGACACTACAATTAGCAGGTCAGTGTACTTATGTGATGCTTTATGGAGGCATCATCATGTTTAAGTTTCATTTACTAAGTCCTTCATGTCTAGGTTGTACTGTATTTAATTTTGTAGGCTGTAAGTCCAGAGAATTTTATTTTTAAGAAGAAAAAATGCTATTATGTATCGTTATTTTGTAGACTTAAGTAGGTAATTGTATCTATCTTCTGTAATAATTGAAAAAGAGGAGGTTGTTCATTTTTTGTATTTCTGTACTTAAACGAACAGAAAATCCCCATTATTTTATTCTGTTATATGAGGTGTGGATAGTACTCCCTTTTTTGTATTTAAGAACCATTTCCCTCCAGTAGTTTTTTGTAATATGTAGTTATTACAAATCCCTGTATCATTGTTTATTATGGTAGCTTTGTAACTATTAAGTCATGACAGATTGCTTTATTTTTTTGCATTTAAGTTATTCTCGGTCGTTTGTGATACTATTTAAAAGACCAAGTATTTCCTTACCAAAGCTTTCACCGTTCATTTATTATTCTCAGCATTGGTATGATAAGTTTGGTTCGTCATAACTGGCAGGAAAATTACTAACCCAAAGTAATACGTAATCCCAAACACTGTACTGTATATTCATGAAATGTAATACAGTGCTTGACTAACATTCCCTTACCTTTTATCTGTAATGAATATATTGTTTGTTTAAATGTATTATTTATAGAACATTCCATTATTGTATGTAATATATAGGTTTGGCTAATAATCCCTGGCATTTGAGTTGATAAAAAGGCTTTATTTTACCGAAGGAAAAGTTATGTTAAAGTGATATTTGTCAACAATTTCATGCATTAAATTAACTCAGTAATTTTACTGTAACACTTCATTGTAAATTTGAGACAGTGGAGGTAATTCTCTCGTCCATTACAATTATCATGTGTTTTTGAGATGTTTTGCTGCCTTACACTTTTGCTATGCCTTATACAGTACCGTACATTACATTCTGCAGACTTTTACCCAGCCCAAGTTATTTCCATACCCAAGTTTATAATGATTTTTTTTTTTCCTGATACCTAGGTTGATATTGATGTTTTCCCATACCTAATTTAGTTAACCTTAGCCATTCCTTCCCGTTGTGTTGTCCCCATCATTAGCGTAGTGAGGCGGCAACTGGTGTAGTGTGGCGCGGACCTCTTGTCATGTCTTAATAAACTATATCATATCTGTTTAGGGTCCAAAGGAGGGGAAATAAAACTTAAATAGTGAAGAAATTTGCCTGGTTTTATTATAGTTCCTTATGACATAAACTTGGTCCATAATAACAAACGCTGTGGTGGTTGTTTTTACCTAACCCTTATGTCCACCGAGCAGACCCATTGACCACAGGTAGGCAGCTTTTGTGGGGCCGTCCTTCAGGTACGATACAGCACATACTCCGTGTAGGGTTGTTACTGAGCAAGGACAAATATACCTGGACATCCATTTTGTGGGAAGAAGTATATAGCCATCCATCTGTGGTAAGAATACATTTTAATTATCATTTTGTGCTGCATGTGGTAGGTGGGGGCGCTCACCATCCACTCACTCGATGTAGTGCTGCTCTCGGGTGTCTGCCCTTTCCTTTCCTCTCTCTCCATTCCTTCCTTCCTCTTCTGTCTTTCTTTAATTCTTTCCTCGTCCTTCTGCCTACGGGTGACTTTATACTCCCTCTTTTGTCTTTCATTCTTTCCTCTTCCTTCTGCCTATGGGTGAGTCTACACTGAGTGACAAGCCTAATGGTTTCCTGTACACCAGGAAACCATTTACTATGCTGGGTGGTAACCATATAACCAAATTATGGCACCTGGTGGTTTGGTGGGTAATTACAGCACTCCAATCGGATTGAGCCGGTGAGGGTTTATATCCAAGGGATGGTTGGAGTTATTGCTCATGTAATGCCACTCAGGGACGAGTGAGGCTGGTCACTCATCTTAAATGTCAGGACCAGATTGCCTAGCCCCAGGCTTCTACGCTTCTCATGGGGCAACGTAGAATTGGATGATGGATGGATGGATGGATTTTGTGTTGTAGTGTTTGGCTCGGTTCCATTTTTGTTTAATCCGTTTAGAAAATAAGTTCCAGTTCTATGTGTGTGTGTGTGAACAGAGAGAATGTGTCTTTCTTTATTCAGTCATCATCCCGCCCCTTTTTCTCACCTCCAGATGCAGTGAAGTAGGGTCTAAAAAGGAAAAGGAAACAGAGTGGGGAAACTACTCAATAGTATACCCAATGAAACGAGCCACATCCATTCATTCGCCATTCAAACCCCCGGACTCGTGGCTCCATCTGATGGATTCACCTTTTCATATACAGTTGTGTAATTAATTATCACACACAAGTCATTCCGACGACTGTCAATTTATGAAAGGGACGTCAAACCTTTCCCATGCACCCCGTACATCCAACCACCTCCATTCCTTATCAGTTCCTGAGAGATTCGTCAGTTTCCATACCTCGTTCTCGCATACTCATTCATTAGATCTGTCAACCCTCTTGGCCTACATGCCTCCTCACACCTTCAAGCTCATTCACAGATGCCCTTCTCACCACCCTATATACCCATGCTCTCTATATATCCATACCACCTAAGCCTCTTGTCCACAGACTTCCTCACTCCGCATCTTTCATGAATCACATTATTTCTCATCCTATCCTCTCCGTACTCCACACACATTTCTCAAGAGCTTCATCTCCACCACTCTAAGCCTTGATTTTTTGTTTCCATGCCATACCGGAGCCTCAGTTATTTTAGTGCAATCCTGTCGAAGCTTCCACGCTCAGACTTGTGTCAAGGCCTTCATAGCACCAGTAATTTTTCTTCCCTTTGGCACTCTACTTTTCACTTCCTTTTTTCTATCACAACACCAACGTTCCATTCATCTACTTTTCACTTCCTTTAAACATCTGCCTTTTCTTTTTCTGCACCAATGAAATTAATCTCTCAGTTATTCACTCACAAGAACAACACACTGGGGGGTCACCTCTCTCAACAACAACCTCTTAACTCTTTATCTACGGTAACTTTAAAGGCACGAAGCTTACAGACAATAATTATAAAACCACACCAGTCTACATAGTTACTATGTACTGTACCTGCCTACGTACTGCATGGATCTGAGGCACTTTACCCTTCGTCTTTCATTATTTTCTTCATCATTCTTTTACTCGAGTTATTCTCTCATAACCCCACCCATATAAATATTGAACAGCCATGGAAATGAATACAGTGTTCCCTGCTAAATGTAATCCTAATATTTGAACTAAGTCGAAGAAAATGACCGGTACAGGCACCTGTGACGGTAGGCGACGTGGGATTTCATTTATTGTGGCTGGTTGAAAATACTTCTACCTTTATTTAGTTGAATGAAAGATCAGTAAGGGTACGTCCACACCAAGGTTACGTAACCTACTTAACAGTAACATATTACTGTGACAAGGTTACACGAAGTTACTGCACGTTCCGTAACATTGTCAGGAACATTATCACACATCCAGTGGTAGCTGTGGACTAGTTACAGAACTCCATAAATGTTCCAGAACTGTTTCGAAACATACCATAACATGTTACTGTAACCTTGTTCTGTAACACAAAGTTACGGAATATTCGGCAGTGTGGACATAACCTAACATTATCTGATCTTATATATCAATCAATCTATCTATCTATCTATCTATTGCCAGACGCCTCAACCCCTTACGGGATGGCCACAAACTAATCGCCTCCACGTCGCCCTGTCCCTCACCATTTCACTGCCCTTCTCCCAACTCACACCCCCCTCCCTCATATACCTCTCCACCCATCCCTACATCTCATCCTCGGCCTCCCCCTCCCTCTCCCTCCCTCCACCTCACTCACATACTCTTCTCGTCAGTCTCTCACCCTCCATCCTCTCCACATGGCCAAACCACCTCAGTGTGTTCCTCCTAATGCTTCCTATCACATCCACATCCACACCACAACGCTCCTTTATATCCTCATTTGTCAGCCTGTCTCTCAATGTGACTCCACAGACTCCTCTTAAATAACTCATTTCCACTGCTCTCACTCTTGACTTGTGTCCTTCCAACAACGTCCAAGCTTCACTTCCATACGTTAGAGTTGGTATCACAATACTGTCATGTAGTAACTTTTTCACTTCCATGCTCACTTCCCTGTTTCTTATCACTGCCTTCAAGGTACCAGCAACCTTTCTTCCTTGTTGTACCCTTTCATGCACTTCACCCTCCAAACTTCCATCCTTACTCATCACACTACCCATGTACTTAAACGTACTCACATTTTCCATTTCCTCACCATCCAACCTCACTGTACATTCACTGACTTCACCTTTCTCAAAGACCATCATTTTACTCTTCCGTGCATTCACCTTTAGATTCCGTTTCTTACACACTCTCCCAAACTCATCCACCAAGCCTTGCAGCTCCCCTTCGTCTTCATTCAACAACACAGTATCATCTGCAAACAACAGTAAAGGGTGTTTCCAAACACTACCCTCTCTCATTAGGGCCACTCCAACATCCACTGCCACCCCATCCATGTACAGATTGAACAACCATGGAGACATGACACATCCCTGTTTCAACCCAACCTTCAAAGAGAAAAATTCACTCAGTTTATCAACTACACTCATTGCAACCTTAGCACCATCATACATACTCTCCACAGCATTCAACAACTTCCCATCTACAACATATATTCTTAATACTTTCCACAATCCTTGTCTATCCACCCTGTCATATCCCTTCTCCAAATCCATGAAAGCCGCATACAACTTCTTTCCCTTCTCTAGAAACTTTTCCACTAAAGATCTAAGAATGAATATCTGATCTACACAACCTCTCCCCTTCCTAAAACCTCCTTGTTCTTCTCCAACTAATTCCTCTGTTCTTTCCCTAACTCTGTCAATAAGTATCCAACCATACGCTTTTCCTATTACACTAAGAAGACAAATGCCCCTGTGATTACCACACACTTCTTTTTCCCCTTTTCCTTTGTACAAGGGAATAATTATACCTGACTTCCAATCCTCCGGGACTCTACCTTCCTCCCAGGCCAATCTGCACATCTTCCACATCCATTCTACTACTATCTCTCCCCCATGCTTCAGCATTTCACCACACGCTCCATCAATTCCTGGGGCTTTCCCCAATTTGACTTTCTTCAATGCTTCCACAACTTCTATCCTACTGATTTCTTCCTATCTTCTCACCTCCCTCCTTCTCCCAGCCATTCCCCAGCCGCTTATACTCGCATTCCTTCCATCCTGTATGTTCAACAATTCCTTAGTGTTCTCTCCATCTGCTCACTTTTTCTCCCTTCTCCACTAGTAATCTACCATTTTTATCTTTCACTCCCCTGCTAACTTCACTTCCACCCTGTCTTACTCTTTTCACCTCTTTCCAGAACATTTTCTTACAGTCCCTCCACTTTACTGTACACTCAAGTTCCTTCCAAATTCCTCATCCACTCTCTTCTTAGTCTCTCTCTTACTAAACTTTTCACCTCTCTCTTCCTTTCTACATATAACTCTCTCTTCCGCCTCTCAACTTCTTCCATGCCCCTATTTCTCATCCATTCATTGTATGCTTTCTTCTTTTGTGCCACAGCCTGTCTCACCTCTTCATTCCACCATGCTGTTCCTTGCACCCACCTTCGTCTTCTCTTCATCCCACACACCACATCACATGCTGCACATATTTCTTCTGTATATATATCCTGCACACACCTTCCACTTCCCCCATCTGCTCCAATTCGTATTTACCCAATCATTCCGCTACTTCTCTCTTATATTCTGCCATTTTCTCATCCTCTTGTAACTTTTCCACTCTCCTTGCAACTACTCCTTCTTCCCGTCCTTCCCTTCTTCTATTTCTTCATGCTGCTTGAATCTTGATACTGGCCACCACCAATTAAGTAGTGGTCAGAAAGTCCACTCCCCCAACCTCTACAAGCTCTTGCATCCATTACACATCGTCGCATCCTTTCATCCACACACACATAATCAATCATTGCCTTCCTTTCATTCAGTTCACCACCCACTCTTCTCATCACTCGCCATGTATACCTGTGGATCATTTTGTGCCTGAAGAGGGTATTGGCTATCACCAACCCCCTCCCGGCACAAGTGTCCACTAACGCACTGCCATTCTCATCTATCTCAGCAGGCACACCCCACTCACCAACTATTCCATCCACCTTCACATTCCCTACTTTACCATTCATATCACCGATCAAAAACACTCTCTCATTCCTTCCAAACTTTTCCATCCACACTTCCACATTTGTCCAGAACTCTTCTCTCACTCTGCTTGCACGATCTTGCGTTGGCGCATACACGCACACAATCGCCCACATTTGTTTTCCAACTTTCAATCTTACCCACACAATCCTTGACCCAACTGATCCATACTCTCTTATGTTCTTCCATCTTTTACTCACAATACACACGCCTTCTTTTGCCCTCTCATTCTCACCTACTCCTGCACATATATCCCATCCATACTCCCATTCTCTCACACTTTCTCCTCTCCATTTAGTTTCAGTTACTCCACATACATCCACTTTTGCACCCTCAAGCACCTGGACAATCTCTCTCTCTTTCACCTCATCATTCGCACCGCTTACAGTCCGTGTTGCGATCCGTATCACGTCCACTGTCCGGTCCTTGGTCGTCATCTTTTGGTCAGTCCTTGTCCGAGGCTTCTTGTTCGTTTTTTTTAGTTAGCTTTTTTCCGGGGAGGGGCACTAACCCTCCGCCAACTCTTTTAGATGCCTCGTACGACAAGCAGGGATACTGGGGGAGTATTCTTGAAAAAAGACCCTACCCTCAGGGGGTGTGTACTGTTTATATCACAGGTATTATTTTCATTATAATGTTTGTACCATAAATAAACCAACATTGATTGAGATGTTCATTATTGTAAAGATATACAGAATATATACATGATCAAGGAACAGCTGACAGAGTATGTGTGGCTAAGCAGTGATTACATGAGCTTCGTCATAATGATCATAAGTTAGTGTGTACCTGAGAGGAAGTACCGTTGAAAAGGCGGGAACTCTTATCGCACTGCCTTAGAATTTCCAAGTGTTTAAACAAGGTAAACAGTACAGCATTCGTTTTGGTTATGTTTCCCCAAATATATCAGTATAGAAAACTAGCTATGCTGAAATAAGAAAACCTGGCCTGCTGCATGATCCAGCATCTCCAGTAGGACGGTAGGACCTGAGAGTAGTCCAGTATTGCAATAGGTAACTCATGCACTATGATACAGATGTCTTAAATCTACCTTCTTTTATTTTTAACCTTTGGTAATCGTTCTTTTGGTAAATTTGTATGTTTTGACAGTCAAGATTATTCTGATTTATCTAACCTGGTCTAACCTTACCCAGCTTAGCTAACCTAATTAAACTACTGTAATGACCAGTCAAACCTAACAACCCTAACAGGTAACCTAACCTAATTAAATTAACCAGACCAGTCAAACCTATTTACCCTAACAGGTAACCCAACCTAATTAAACTAACCTAACTAGCCTAAGTGAAGGGCGTGACTGTCTGAAACTGCAGTAATACCATTCTTTCTATACATTTTTCTTATATTTCATTTATTTCTACATTTTTTTTATTTTTTTTTAATTGTGCTTTCATAATTTTCACACATGCTGGGATAGGTTGCCTTGATTAATTAACTACCGTACCGTAATCTAATCTTCTTACGTTTTTCCAGTCTTAGGCCTGGAGACTCAGGTCAAACCTAATAAGAGAAGGCAAAACAGGGGTTATTTTGGGGGGTAAATATTAAGTTTCAACGTATAGGCTATGCCAGTACTTGACAATAGATTTATGAGCTTCCTGTGGTATCTGATGTGATTCACATGATTTTTGCCTAAATTTCCCCGAAAATAACCAGTTTCTGAGATTAGCATTACCCCCTAACTTGTAACCAGTAATGGTGGGAATTAAAGATGCAAATGGAGTTCAACAAGTCATTTTAGACATTAATCTACCTTCACCCTTATTTACCTAACCTTGACCTGTGTACTGTAATTCATTTCAAACCAAGGCCAGCTCTAGCCTTCCCTTAGTCGTTGGCCTCAGTTGCTGTTCAGTATACCACATGATGCTGTGTGTCTTAGTGTCGCAGATGCCAGCTGTTTCTATGTGTTATATATGAATTCAACATCTCCAACAGTTTCTGATGGAGTGTCATGAAAGATTAGGTGTTTGTATAGGTTAACAACACCCACAGTAATTGGGGAATGTTTGGACTGAAATTTAGTATACTGTATATGCTAATTTTTAGAAGTCCACTCACAGTTTTACATTCAGATTTTTTTGCTGATGCTGTATTCATTTATTTAGGTAAATGTATTCTTTACATGAAGGAGCAGAAAGACCTTACCAGTTCATTTCATATTCCTTCAGTTTGTTTTCTGTATTTTTCTGACTTTTTAGGGTGGTGTATTACTTTTTCCTGCTGAAAATTATCCCACCTTGTTATAATCATGGTGTTCCTTAAGCCATACGTACAGTGGTTTGTTTCTGACCTAATGAAAGAAACTTATTCAGATGTACTCAAAGGTGGATTTCATTTCCCATATCCCAGCTGGAATCAAACAAGAGTTGTCACAGCAAAATGTAGCAAAAAACAACGGGGAGACAAACTTAACTGTAGAAACATTTATTTACCAATCCAGAAAAATACACTGGTAACAGACTATCAGGAAGAGGAAGAACTGATTTGGGAAGGTGCTTCTACTGCTTAAAGTAGAGCATATGTTTACCCTTTTTTTTTTTTTTTTTTTTTTTTAAGTCTAATCACAAGTGACACCTAACAGACCCCACCTCCCCAGAAATTTCAGCACCTCAGACCAATATGCAAAGCCAGAGAAGAAGTGTCAGTTGCATTAATAAACCCACAAAAAAAACTTACTGATACTGTATCTTGTGAGATTAAGTTTGGAAAATAAAACTAAAGCAGGTGGATTCATTAATTTCTTTCTGGATAGCCTCTGATATTTTATGAAAACTTAGGGCAAGTTAAAAGTAAAAGAAAATAATGTTGGAAGCAATGTAGGAAGAAAGAAAAGAAACTTAACAGTAAGAATGTGAAACAAGTTAATGTGTTTTGGCAGTTTAGTCACAACAAAAACTGTCACCACCTTAATGTATTTCTCCTAACACTTTCTTTCACCTCCACATCCACACCACAACATTCCTTCACATCCTCATTTGTCTGTCTCTCCATGTAACTCTACATGCAAAATACTAAACAAAGCAGTTGCAATGGACAAGCCATAGAGAATTGTGTTCATCAATATCGTCATCCATACTTCTTCCTCCCATCAAAGGATGGGGTAAGGTAGTGTTGAGAGTGCAAGAGAAAGGACAAAATAGGAGAAATTAACCAGAAGTGTTCCCTTTTAAATGGGCCACACAGTCATTACTCACCATTCAAGCCTACGGACTCCTGACCCCACCCCACAGGCATAAACTTCCACACTCAAGTACTTCATACCTCCTTTGAGCTGGAGTCAGTCCAATGACTGTCACTGCAATGGAGAAAAATGGATGCCAAACCCTCAGTATACACTCCACTGTACAAAATACTACAGATCGGCTCGATCCAATGTCAGTTCCCTAGCCTCATCACCTTCCATATTATGCTTTCTCACACACTCGATTTCCGGTACTTCTTTTCTTTTACTTCTTCTGTCTGTCTATTGCCAAATGCCTCAGTCCCATAAGGGATGGCCACAAACAAATTGCATTGCCTCCATGTCGCACTATCCAATGCATTTCACTGTGCTGCTCCCATCTCACACCCCCCTCTTTCATATACCTCTCCACTCCATCCCTTCATTTCATCCTCATCCTCCCTCTCCCTCTCCCCCCCTCCACTTCACTCATATACACTTTCCTCTCTAGTCTTTTGCTCTCCATCATCTCCACATGGCCAAACCACCTCAGTGTATTTCTCCTAACGCTTTCTATCACATCCACTGCCACACCTCAGTGCTTCTTCACTTCATAATTTGTCAGTTTTCCTCTCCACGGAACTCCACATGCTCCTCTCAAATAACTTATTTCCACTGCTCTCACTCTTGACTTGTGGCCTTCCAACAAGGTCCAAACTTAATATCCATACGTTAGAGTTGGTATCACAATACAGTACTGTCATGCAGTGACTTTTTTACTTCTATGCTCACTTTCTTGCTCCTTATCACTGCTTTCAAAGAACCAGCAACCTTTCTTCCCTGTTGTACCTTTTCAAGCAGTCCACACTCTAAACTTCCATCCTTACTCATCACACTACCCATGTCTTTAAATGCACTCACATTTTCCATTTCCTCCTCATCCAGCCTCACTGTACATTCAGTGGCTTCATTTCTCTCGAAGACCTTAACTTTACTCTTTCCTACATTCACATTTAGATTCCGTTTCTTACACACACTCCCAGATTCATTCACCAAGCATTATAGTTCCCCTTCGTCTTCACTTAACAATACAGTATCATCTGCAAACAGCAGTACAGGAAGTTTCTAAACACTGCCCTCTCTCATTAGGGTTGCTCCAACATCCACTGGCCTACCTTTTATCCTCTTTTATGATACCATCCATATACAGATTGCACAACCATGGGGACATCATCATGACACATCCCTGTTTCAATCCAACATTCAAATAGAAAAATTAACTCAGTTCACAATCCACGCATACAGCAGCCGTACCCCTCTCACACATACTCTTCACGGCATTCAGCAAGTTCCTATTTACTCCATATATTCTTAATACTTTCCACAATCCTTGTCTGTCCACCCTGTCATATGCTTTCTTCAAATTCTTGAAGATCGCATACAATTTCTTTCCCTTCTCTAGCAACGTTTTTACTCGAGAGCTAAAAATGAATCTCTGATCTACACAACCTCCTCCCATCCTAAAACCTTCCTGTTCTTCTCCCAACTAATTCCTCTGTTATTTCCCTAACTTTGTCAGCAAGTATCCTATCATATACTTTTCCCATTACACTTAGAAGACAAATGCCCCTATGATTACCACACACATCTTTTTCCCCCTTTCCTTTTTACAGGGGAATAATTATACTAAATTCCAATCCTCCAGGACTCTACCTTCCTCCCAGGTCAATCTGCACATCTTTCACATCCATTCTACTAGTCTCTCCCCCATGCATCAGTATTTCACCACACATTCCATCAGTTCCTGGGGCTTTCCCCATTTTGACTCTCATGATTACTTCCACTACTTCTGTCCTGCTGATTTCTTCCTCTCTTCTCACCTCCCTTCTTCTCCCTGCCATTCCCCAGCCACTTATACTCACATTCCTTTCATTTTCTGTGTTCAACAATTCCTTAAAGTGTTCCCTCCATCTGCTGACATTTTCTTCCTTCTCCACTAGCAATATACTATTTTTATCTTTCACTCCCTGACTTACTTCTATATCACTGTTGAACTCCGTTTACCTCTTTCCAGAACATTTTCGTACATTCTCTCCACTTTACACTCAAATTCCTTTCAAATTCCTCATCCACTCTCTTCTTACTCTCTCTTACTAATCTTTTCACCTCTCTCTTCCTCTCTACATATAACTTTCTCTCCCATCTCTCAGCTTCCTCCACGCCCTTGTTTCTCATCCACCCAGTATATGCTTTCTTCTTTTGCGCCACAGCCTGTCTCACCTTTTCATTCCTTCTTCCTCTTTATTATCATCATCATCATTGTTGTTGTCATTGTCATCAAAGTAGCTAGTAATAGTTGCAACCCCAGGCTCATCTGGACATGACACCAGTGGACTGCAAGAAATCAGTTGATTCAGCATTAATACTGCAAGTTCTAAAGTCATAATAAATTTGAAACAAGTTATGTCATAGTGCTGTATGAGATATGAACATAGCCTGACTGATTCTTTTGTTATGCAAGCGCAGTTTATTTAATTATCAGCATATACTCAAACACCAGATGCTGAAGAGGAGCCCACATGTGATGGCACTGTACACCTTGAGTGGAACAGTGTAACTGCGATCCAGGATTCAAACCTCCTCATATTTCCCTGCACCTCTCCATGGGGAAGGTCCTTGGCCTGACCCATTTAAGGTGCTGTGCCACAAGGAGATGCTAGTTCCCTTCAAGGTGTATTTACTGTACTGTACCTGTAGGACAGTCCCACAGAAGCAGTTGCTTACCTGTGATCAACAATTCTGCTTGGTCAAACAGAATGGGGATAAGCAACAACAGCTGAGGTGCCTACATTAGCTACGTACAGTATGTCGTTGACTGTGCCAGTGTTGTACAGTTCTTTTCAAGTGGCAGTACTCCATTTCTTTCAGGCCTGTCAGCCATGAGAACCAACAGCAACACACGCATCAGTGGCTCATCTGTGGTGCTGGTGCCGTATAAGGCAATCCATGTAGAAAAGTACCACCGTTGGATGGAATCTCCGTATCTTCGTGAATTGACAGCTTCCGAGCAATTGACCCTAGAGGAGGAGTATAATATGCAACAGTCTTGGCTTGAAGATGAGGACAAGTGTACTTTTATTGTTTTGGATCATAAGATCTTTACTGAGAGTGATTCTGAGGTTGAGGCCATGATTGGTGACACTAACCTATTTCTAGTGGACTCAGAGAATCAGAAATATGCAGAAGGGGAGATAATGATTGCGGAAGAAGCTTTTCGAGGTCAGGGACGGGGCTGGGAGGCCATGTTGCTAATGTTTAGATATGGAGTTGAAAATCTTGGATTAACACATTACCAGGTAAAGATTGGACTAACAAATGAACCAAGCATCAAGATGTTTAAAAAGATGCGATTTACAGAGACAAGTCGCTCAGATGCTTTTCAGGAGGTGACGTTAGAAGTGGAGGTGGATGAGGATTGGAAGACATGGCTTACTGAAAACACCATGAGTTACACATGCCTCACACATACTGAGTGTTATGAATAATTAAGTGTCAGAATTATGAAATAGCTATCTTTTTATTACTGAACTATTCTATTTCTCACTATTTATCTGTCTATCTGTCAATAACCAGACTCCTTGATCCTGGAAGGGGTGGCCACAAATGAATTGCCTCCCTGTCACCCTGTCCTCTGCCATCAGGATGCCATTTGTCCAATTCACCCCTTCATCATTTGTATAACCTCTCCACCACATCCCTTGATCTCATCCTCAGTCTCCCCCTTCCCTTCCCCCCCCCTCTGCATTCACATGACTCTATGCTCTCCTAGTCAGTTTCTCATTCTCCATTCCATACACATGGCCAAACTATCTCAGGGCACTTCTAATTCTTTCCAGCACATCATCATTAATATCACAATGCCCCATCCTTTCTCATTTGTCTGTCTGTCATGCTACTCCACATTTCAAATTGCTCATTTTGCATTTCACTTTAATTACTATAATATTGTGCACACTTAACCATATGTCATACTGAAAACAGCTGTTAGAAAACTAATTTTTTTCTTACTGCAGATCTACAGTATTTTCAATGTAATTACTTTGCTTAATAAAAGCTGAATAATTATGTATTTAACACCAGATGTGTAATTTCTCCATTTATTTTCCATCCAGCTTTTGGAGGCAGCCCATTAGAACTCCTTATATTCAAAGGGAAAAATGGGTGAGTTTTTGTTCTCCCTGATCCCTGGGAGACAGCAGTTATACCATGGCTAACACTGTACAAGTTTACTCACACATCCCTGAGGTCTGATCTTCAATGTTGCAAAAAATAATCTTTCAAATATTAATGAATTACAGTAAACTCTCAGTTATGCGGCATAATTCAATCAAGCTCTTAGCAAGTTAAAGTAAAATGCCAGATATTACATAGTACTCGCCATCATCTCACTGTTCGGCGTCAAGCCGGGTATTGCGTTACTATCCGTCTTGAACCTCAGTCCTAAAAACTTTACCATGAGTAAAAGATGAAAATTAAACATAATATACAATAAAGTAATGATACAGTACAGTAATACAGCGTCGGTGGGCTACAGTTTACGAGCTGGTTGATACACCTCAACGCCAGATACGGTATTGTATAGCACCCCTGGTTACGTCTCGTTTCGGCGCTGGATACTGTATTGCTTTAATAGAGCCAAGCCAGCAGCACTGGATATTGCTTTGGGCCAGATATTGCAATGACCGATTATTGAGAGTTTACTGTATAGCTACATTAAATAATGCATATATTTTGCCCTCAAAGTACTGCAGTATAATTGTCATAGAGTACAGTAGTTAAGATGTGAAAATGAGGGTGTTTGGATGACCAGCTTATCACTGTAAATTGCAGTTCTCTTGTGCAGTGAATCATTTCCTGCATACTTTGGGCAGGATGGTTGCTAAGGAAAAGGAGATAGCATAATGAAAATAATAATGTAGGCTTTTTTTCATGCAGTTGCATAAAAGTAATTTATTGTGCCTGTATAGAATTAACTACAGTAATAGGCATCCACTTTTAAAAGTGTTGAATCTCGTTGAATAAGCAAGCTTGCGAGTGTTGTTATTTTAGCTTAAGAAGGAGTACTGGTATACCACTCCTCTTGTCTAATGTTAATGCACACTGAAAAGATGGATCTTATTTCAAAATGTGTATGATATTAGTTTATGGGATTTAGACTCTTGCCAAATCATTGTGACTCACACGACTCATGTTTTGTGCTGAATTTGCCAAGTTTTGACTACTGAGTTTGTTGATGAATATTGAGAAAAGCATGTATAGTAACACATATTACTCTTCTGTAAGCTTTCCAGCATTGTACACAAGTCTGCTGTAGCTTTAATAACATCAGAAATAGGCCAGTTTTGGTATTCAGTGTGACATTGACTGATTTCAGCCATGTGATGGTGAAAAAGACATCTGGGTGGCATACATTACTTTTCAGTTAGCTTTTCACCAATGTGTGTTAGTCCACTGTAGCTTAGTAGTTTTTTAGATTCTTGTATCACAGTTTTGGTGCCCAGTCTGATGCTTTTTTGGCTTTTCAGCTGTTTGGCGGTGAATTATGGTGTAAACAAAATCACATACTGTACATAACTACTTTTTCGTAAGCTTTCCAGTGATGTACATCAGCTCCAGAAAATATCAATGCAGAATATGTGTTAAATATTATGAGACACACAACAAAAGATACTGGGAATTGCAGTTTTGTCCAGATGATAGATGACTGCTGTATCAGATACCACTAGTGTCCATAATGTGTAGGAAATGGCAATAAATTTTAGACAGTAAAACCTTGATATAACGGATTTCAGTAGACTGGAATTTGCTTTTATCAGAATCAGGGAGCTACCGGACTATATTCTTATACTATACTGTTTTTCGGAAAAAGTCTGATAAAGCTCAAAGTAGTCCATACTGCCTGACCATTTCAGCTGTGTTTTCCACAGTAAGGTAAACAAAGGACATGTTTATCAATGTAAGGTACAGTATTATTATATATATATTATACCATATGATTATTGTAGTGAATGTATAATACAATACAGTACTGCATTGGTGATGAAACAGTTCAAAAACTGTTGGTGCGATCCAGACTGATGTCTGGTGTGTTGGAAAAAGTCCGGGTTAGCAGGGGGAAGTCCAAATGTTACTTTTATTGGAACTTCACATTTTTCGGAATGGCTGGAGCCCCATTTAGTCCGTTATAGTGAGGTGTTACTGTACTGTATACAGGTATTAACGGGCTGTCACTGCCACATGGCCAAATCGTTGTGGATGGCGTTGGACCCACAGTGCACCAATACTTTCTGGAGCTAGTGTACATAAATCTGCTGTAGCTTTTAATGATCTCAGAAAGAATGCAGTTGTGGTGTTTAGTTCTCAGTTTGGCATTATTTTCAGCAAAATAATGGTGAATTTTGAGGAAACCCCCATTTGCAACTTTTTCAGAAGCATCCCACCAGTGTGCAGCAAGATGTTGTAGTTTGAAGTCTTTGAAATAACATAGCTAGTCATGGTGCTGTTTGATCCTCAAGTTGGCACATAATGAATCTTTTCAGCAGTATGGTGGCAACTTTTGAGAAAAGTCATATATGTAACGCCTCTTGCCTTTTCATAAGCTTTCTAGCAATGGGCATAGATCTATTGTAGGTGTAGATCTGCTGTAGCTTTGATAATCTCTTAAATAACATTTTTGGTGCTTTTTGGCTTTTACCAGCAGTATGATGGCAAATTTTGAAAAAAGTCACATAAATAAAAAAATTTTCATAAGCGTTTTGATGATGCTTGTTGATCTGCTGTAACTTCAATCCACAGAGTGTCAGCAAAGTGTTTTAGAATGCAACAGTGAAAAAAGGGCATAGTGACAATGTCACAAGATGACAGATCATTACTGTCTCAGCTGAGCTTGGCTGCCAAGGTCATGTGACCATCTAAACAACACAGGAACTCCAAGCTGGCAGTGCAGTTTGTGATCCTTCCACCCCCAGTTCACCTTTTTATACACTGACCCAAACATCAAATTTACCGACTTGGGGACGTCTCTTAAGGGTGCTGAACAAGCGGCCTACTCTCAAGGTCACATGACCTTCCTAACAGTGTGGGAATCTCAGAGTGGTTCAGAAGTGTCAGACTGTTGTGTTTTTCTTGTTTCTTGGGTCAAAATACACCTTTTATCCACTAACCCAAACATTGATTTTTGCCAGCCTGTGAATATTGTAATGATACAGGTACTGTAGCTGGCAGGTTTATAGCTAGTCTCCAATATAACGTAGTTTTGGTGCTGTAGGAGGTGTAAATGAAACAACCTGTTTAAAGAGTTTTTGCTTGCTTCATCTGCTTGACCAATAATATTTATCAGTTTTACAAAGGAGCTAGTGTTGAGGCACCCACAGCCACTGACAAGCTTACTCTTGGTGGCGCTGTGCACCTTGGGTGGAGCAGCTGCAGTGTTCACCCGGGAGCCAGACCTCTTCGTATTTCCCTGCACTATGCCTTGGGGAAGGACCCTGGTCTGACTTTGTTAGGTGCTGTCTACCATAAGGGGGTACCGGATCCCTGTGTGGTGTACATATTGTACTAAACGGTAGCCTACCTGTAGGATGGCCCCACAGAAGTGGTTGTTTGCCTGTGGTCAGTGGGTCTGTTTGGCCAGAGAGATCTGCGTTGAGTAAAAACAACAATAGAGTAGCTTTCATGAAAAGTTCTTCTGTTAATAAGCAATTGAAATGAATGAAAATAGAGTATGCAGACTAATCTGTAATGCATGACAGAAAAGAGATTTATGAGATGGGTGTTTGTGGGAAGAAGTGGTATGCTTGGGAGAATGGGTTCCTATTCAGGAGGGTCATATTAACCATGCTTGAATCATTCTGTTGTTTTGAAACATTAAATTACTATATGACAGCAACTGATTTCTCAGCCTGTAAGGGGAACAGAATCATCAGATTGCTAAATAATTCCATGGTCATAGTGAAGTAAACAATCTGTTCATCTGAAGTAGACTTTAGGATTGTCAGGAGAACATATTTACAGAACATATTACAATATTTATTGTATTTGGTGTGTATATAATATGTAGCAGGAGAGATTACTTCTTACATCTGACACCATTTGACTTTTGGATCCAACAGACTGAAGCATGATGATGAGTGAGGTGAGGGTGCGTGAGGCAGAACAGGGAGATGTGAAAGCAGTGTTTGCTCTTATGCAAGAGGCAGCACCTGCCATGCATCAAGAGCTGCACCCAAGCATCACTCCACAGGGTTTGTACAACTGCTGTCATGTACACAAGTAAACAGCTTCTACTTGCAAGGCCAAAAAGCAATTTTTTATTTATAATGAGTGAGTTGTTGGGCAAGAGAGGGAGTATGTCTGATGATGAGCAAGAAGTGGAAGGAGAATATAAGAGAGTATGGAACAGTGGGTGCAAGGATTGTATAGGTGAGGATGAAAGTAGGTATACAAGCATGGGCAATTGTATGTGTGTATGCCCCGACAGAGGATTGAGTGGCAAGAGTGAAAGATGAGTTTTGGGCGAGAGTTGAATTATGTATGGACAAGTTTGAGAGGAGCGAGAGAGTGCTGTTGATTGGAGACATGAATGGCAACGTTGGGAATGTACAAGTGGATGGAGTGGTTGGTCAGTGGGGTGTGCCAGCTGAAGTAGATGGGAATGGTAGTGCTTTGGTGGACATCTGTGCTTGTAAGGGGTTGGCAATAGCCAACACCTACTTTCGTCATAAGATGATCCACCGGTATACATGGATAGTAATGAGGAGGATGGATGGTGAACTTGTTGAATGAAAGGCAATGATAGACTACGTGTGTGTGGATGAGCGAATGAGAAGACAAGTGTTGGATGCAAGAGTGTGGAGAGGGTGGGGGAATGGAGTCTCGGACAATCACTTAATGATGGCCAAGGTAGAGCTGCAAAGAAAGTGGTTGAGGAGATGAAGGGGAAGAAAGGAGGAAGCAGCTCCTGTGAGAAGAGTGGAGAAATTGCAAGATAGTGAGAAAATGACAGAGTATAAGAGCATAGTGGAAGAAAGATTGGGAAGGTATGAGCTAGAGCAGATGGAAGGGGTGGAAGACATATGTAAGATATTCACGGAAGAGATAGGCGCAGCGTGTGAGGCAGTTTGTGGAGTGAGGAGGAGATGCAAGGGTGTGCAAGGGACAGCATGGTGGAATGATGAGGTGAAACTAGCTGTGGAACAAAAGAAGAAGGCATATAGTGAATGGTTAGGGAGTAGAGGTAGGGGAGAAGATGAGAGAGAGAAGAGAGAGGTATATGTGAGCAGGAGAAGGGAGGTTAAGAGACTGATGAAGGAGAGTAAGAAGAAAGTGGATGAAGAGTTTGGGAGGAATCTGAGTGTGAAATGGAGGGAGAATAAGAAATTGTTTTGGAAGGAGGTAAAGAAAGTAAGGCAGTGTGAAAGGGGAAGTAGTAAGGGAGTGAAAGATAGGAATAATAGATTGTTGGTGGAGAAGAAAGAGAAATTGAGTAGATGGAAGGAGCACTTTGAGGACTTGTTGAATGTAGAGAGTGAGAGCAGTGCGAGTATAAGTGGGTGGGGAATGGCTGGGAGAAGAAGAGATGAGAGGAGGGAGGAAGAAATCAGTAGGGCGGAAGTAGTGGAATTGATGAAGATCAAGTTGGAATGTGTGGTGAAATGCTTAGGTATGGGGGTGAGATTGTTGTGGAGTGGATATGGAAGTTGTGTAGATTGGCTTGGGAAGAGGGAAGGGTTCCAGAGGACTGGAAATCAGGTATAATTGTTCCTTTATACAAAGGAAAAGGGGAGAGAGAAGTATGTGGTAACCATAGGGGTATTTGCCTTCTTAGTGTGACTGGTAAATATATGGTAGAATACTCATTGATAAGGTTAGGCATATGACAGAAGAGCTAGTTGGAGAAGAACATGGGGGATTTAGAAAGGGAAAAGGGTGTGTAGATCAGGTATTTGTTCTAAGATGTTTAGTGGAGAAGTATCTAGAGAAGGGAAGGAAAGTGTATGTTGCCTTCATGGACTTGGAGAAAGCTTATGACAGAATAGATAGGCAAGGTATGTGGAAGGTATTAAGCATATATGGAGTGGAGGGGAAATTGTTGAGTGCTGTGAAGAGTATGTACGAGGGAGCTAGGGCTACGGTGCGAGTGGATGGTGGGCTGAGTGAGTTCTTTGATCGCAATGTGGGACTGAAACAGGGTTGTGTGATGTCTCCATGGCTGTTTAATATATACATGGATGGGGTTGTAAAGGAGGTGCAAGGTAGGGCAGTGGATGTGGGGGTGGCTCTAATGAATGAGGGTGAGATTTGGAAGCTCCCGGGGTTGCTGTTTGCTGATGTTACAGTATTGTTGAGTGAATGATACAGTATTGTTGAGTGAAGATGAATGGGAGTTGCAAGGTTTGGTGAGTGAATTTGGGACAGTGTGTAGGAGGAGGAATCTGGAAGTTAATGTAAACAAAAGTAGTGTTATGGTGTTTGAGAGGAATGAAGTCACAGAGTGTGCAGTGAGATTGGATGGTGAGGATATGGAGAATGTGAGTACATTCAAGTACTTGGGAAGTGTGATGAGTAAGGATGGAACTTTGGGGGATGAAGTACGTGAAAGGGTACAGCAGGGAAGGAAGGTTGTTGGTACACTGAAAGCAGTGATGAGAAATAGGGAGGTGAGTATGGAAGTTAAGAAGTCACTGCATGATAGTATTGTGATCCCTACCCTGACGTATGGAAGCGAGGCGTGGACCTTGCAAGAGGGGAACAGGTCAAGAGTGAGAGCAGTGGAAATTAGTTACTGGAGAGGAGCATGTGGAGTGAGATGGAGGGACAAGTTGACGAATGAAGTGAAGGAACGTTGTGGGGTGGATGTGGATGTGGTTGAGAAGATTAGGAGAAATACACTGAGGTGGTTTGGACATGTGAAGAGAATGGAGAATGAAAGACTGACTAAGAGGGTGTATGTAGGTGAGGTGGAGGGAGGGAGAGGGTGGGGTAGACCGAGGATGAGGTGGAGGGATGGAGTTGAGAGGTATATGAGGGAGGGGGGAGTGAGTTGTGAGGAGGGTAGTCAAATGGTGGGTGACAGAGCAACTTGGAGGCATTTTGTCTGCGGCCACCCTTTGCAGGATTAGGGCGTCGGGCTATAGATAGATAGATAGATAGAGTTGTTGAGGCACTCATGGAAAGAGGCTATTTCAGTCACTTAGGTTGCCATGTGTGCATTGGAAATGGTGCTTGGAAGAAACATCTCAGAGAGCGGAGCTGGAGGAATCATTTCAGACTCATAGAGCTAAGAGTGGGTGCATTACTGCTTGTCTCCAACAGCAGTACTTCATGAGGCATTATGACCTTCCTCCAAAATCTTTAATACCTTGTTCCCTTTTTGAAAGATAAAATTTCAAGCTTTGATGCTTCTGCATACCCCATGCATCACCAGAATTTCCATGGCAGGATTAGATGCACTGTTGCCATGTGTGGCCTCACTTGTTCTTAGATATGTCAGCCTTTGACTTCCTAGCTAAGAAGGGTAGAGAAATGATTGGGCTGCACCTATATATGTGTCCAGTGCAAGTGGCACAATAATGCTAATAATTACTAGGTGTTGGCAGGATGCACAGGAAGTCAACCTGGTCAATTGTTTACCTGTGAACTGCTGCACTTGACACCCTAAGCAGCTGAACACTGGCTAATAATATAAAAACCATGACAGGTAAGATGAAAGTAGCTAGGTAGTCAGAATCTGCAGGAAATTTTGAAGCCAGAAATCATCCAAGGAAGTGAAATGGCAGCAGAATGCTCCCACACTATTTGACCAGCTAGACTACATAATATGGTAGTTCAAAGAAATATAAAGAAATACTTAAAAAAAAAAAAAAATAATAATATATTAGAATTAACCTATAAAGAAGCAGAAGAAAGAGTACACAGTTATGCCATGCACCACCTCTGGGCATTTAAAAAAAAATAATGCATAATGACTAGTTTTTTCACCATAACTGGGCCCAGATTTTCACCCTATTGCAGCTTATGTCACACAGGTTAGTGACAGAAAAAAGACAATATTGTGGCTTTACTTCCTTTCCACAGCACTACTTTATGACTAGCAACATACAGTATTCCACAATTAATCACTTGTTACCATTCAGAATTGAAGATGAAATGAAGGCAATTTTAGGCCAATGTAAAGCAAAAGGAGTACAGTGCACTTATATTAATATGGTGGACTTTTCTATGATGGAACTGTGAAGTAAATGGAGACAAAGTAAATAATGGAGCAGCTACAAAAAATTCTTGCAGTGTATAGGACATTCATGAGCCCCATTACCTGAACTCTACTTTTCAAGAGGGGACAAGTCATCAACAACTTTGGGGGAAGGTCATTATGACTCATGAGGCATCATAATTGGAGACAAATGACAATACACTCACTTCTTAGCTCTCTGAGTCTAGGATAATGCTTCATTCACCACTCTGAAGTTTGTGTGGTGTACACAACAGAATAGTCTTCTAGGTGCCTCAAAAGGGAGAGAGTTTAGAGTGAAAAAAGAATTTCAGTACAGAGTTCTGTACTGCAGGTTAAACTGAATTTTGAACTAAAGAACTTAATTGTGGGACATGCATCTGCTGTCAATAACTTATTCTCTTGTAATAGTGTACTGTATATGTAACTCAGTCATAATAGTGGAAATGGCATCTCAAGACTGCAAGTTTTCTGTAGATGTGGTACATGACTAGATTTAAATGACTGGGCTTCAGTCCTGAGCAATTTATTGTTAGGATTCGTTTTCGTTTTTAAAGGCTCCAACATGCTTGCATGTGTCGGCCTTGGTCACCTAATGGCGGCTCTCCACGCTGCACGATCCATTGCAGCCTCCCTGTTCAGTCCCTTAACGCTAAGGTCACACTTAATGACCTCGTCCCATGTCTTTCTCGGTCTACCCCTCACAACCCCACCCCCAGTATTAACACTTCTCACCTTCCTCACCCAATTATCATCCCCCATCCTCTCCACATGTCCAAACCACCTCAATCTACCTCTCCTCATCACAACACCAACACACTCCAGTCCCATCCTACCTCTCAACTCTTCCACTGTAAACCCAGCCCCTGCAGGCCTTGGACGCAGGGACGCACTGATTGTGTTTTTTTTTTATGCTATCATTGACCTCAAACACATACGGTAGTTTTCATTCATTCATTAATCATCCAATCCTACTTTGCCCCATGAGGAGCGTAGGAGCCCGGGGCTAAGCAAGTTGGTCCTGACATTTAAGATGAGAGTGACCAGCCTCACTCATCCCTGAGTGGCATTACATGAGCCATAAACCCCAACCACCCCTTGTATATAAACCTTCACCGGCTCAATCCGATTGGAGCGCCGTAATTGTCCACTAAACCACCAGGCACCAAAATTTGGTTATATGGTTATCACCCAGCATAGTAAATGGTTACATGGTGTACAGGAAACCATTTGGCACGTCGCTTAGTGTCAAGTCACAGGCAGAAGGAAGAGGAAAGAATGAAGAAAGAAAGACAGAAAAGGGAGTGTAAAGTCACCCGTAGGCAGAAGGACGAGGAAAGAAGAGGATGGAAGGAAAGAAGGATGGAGGAGAGGAAAGGGCAGACACCCGAGAGCGGCACTACATCGAGTGAGTGGATGGTGAGCACCCCCACCTACCACAACATACAGTAGTAAGCTTACTTAAAAAAACAGCATCAGCGTTATTTTCTTTGAACATTTTTTACTCATATATTTTAATAATAACATGAACAGTCAGGTCCTGTGATATTATGTAGGCTCCTAGACTACAGTGGGGCACCAATTTTCGCGCCTAATTGGGTCCAAAAATTATGCGCGAAAGTGGAATTAGCGAAAGTTGAGGCATTGTCTTTATGGCAAAAAGGCTAATTGGTTCCCGGTTATCCTAAAGTAACATCAGATTTTCATTTTCACTTCCAATACAGTACATCAAATCACTATTGTACATTGCATTGTAAGATACAAACAATAAAAACTGTACAGTACACATTATATGAGGAGAAACATACCTTTTCATTTCATTATTATACTGCCGTTTCTTCACTCCAACACGATACTCTCTTTTAGCCTTGGCCTTTCCTCCCGACTTTGAATGTCCCGGCCACTTTTTATCACCACCACTGCCTCCCGGCCCTCTCCCCACACCACCAGGCTCTCCCCCCACACCACCAGGCCCTTTCCCCACACTACCAGGTATAGTAGAGGCCATTGAACCATGAGAATCCAACACATTGGAGCTAGCACGCTCATACACAATGGCGGGAATGGGTGGACAGAGTGTTGACATGACGTCATTCAAGATGGCTGTGGGTTGCGGGTGGGCGGTGCAGGAAATTCAAAGTTCAAAATATTGTCCCAAACCCAAAATTTGTGCGCGAAAATCGATTTTTTTCAAGCGAAAGTGGAAGTTAGGGAATATTTGGTGCATGCCGCGAAAGTGGATTCCGCGAATCCTGCTGTAGCGAAAGTTGGTGCACTACTGTATACCCAGTTTGGCAGAAATGTGTAGATTGGGTTTGAAAGGAAGTCTTAGAAGTTGAGGCTGTGTGTGTTCTGTAGTTGGTGGAGGAAGACCTTATGTAATGTGGAAGAAATGAATACACAGGACATTGGAAAGGAGAGGAGTGACAAGCAGGAAGTGAAGTATGTGAGGGCATCATATAGATCTCATGGAGAGAGCTTGAACACTACCCTTTTTAGAGCTGCATCCTAAATGGATTAAAAAAAAGAAAGAAAAAAAAAAAGAATTGGGGTGGACAGGATTGGCATGATGTAAATAAAGTTATTTAATACAATGATTTAAAACATGTTTTAGGTCAGAAATACTGAATGTGTCATAAATGCCATTAATGCCAAAAATGCATAATTTACCATGGTTTTAATTATTTGTTCTTATATATGACAAAAAAGGAAGTGGGGTATGGCTCATTCATTTGGATATACTTTGTTTGTATCTCTTTTTTTTTTTTTTTTTTTTTTTTTTTTTTCTGACTGTTGACCCAACTTCATCCCATCTTAGAGTTGGAAAATGAGGTCTGGATAATGATGATGATGATTGTATACTTATATCTGATAATAATCAGTGACCATGAAGAGTTAATTATTTATAATTCGTTATGTATATGAATACCAAAATCATGAAAAGCTGTGGTTGACACCAGGACTAGAAGATGAGATATAAATTAAATAACTAAGAAATGAATAAAGAAGTTTGAAAAAAATGCAGCACTGTAGATACAGTATAAGGTTTAATTCTTGCGTTTTAAAATCTTCTACCATCCACTCACTAGATGTAATGCAGCTCTCGGGTGACTGCCCTTTCCTCTCATCCTCCCTTCTTTCCTTTGTTCCTCGTCTTTCTTTCTTTCGTTACTTCCTTCCTCTTCTTTCTTTCCTCTTCCTTCTGTGTACAAATGACTCTGCACTTTGTGACAAGCCAAATGATTTCCTGTACACCAGGAATCCAATTAAGGCGCTCTAGCCGGATTGAGTCTGTGTAGGTTTATATCCAAGGGGTAATTGGGGTTTATTGCTCACTTAATGCCACTCAGGGATGAGTGAGGCTGGTCACTTTCATCTTAAATGTCAGGAGTAACTTGCCTAGCCCCAGGCTCCTACACTCCTCATGGGGCAACACAGGATTAGATAATTTATGTATGTAAAAATCTTCCAGAATATCAAGTTAATTTTACAGTTTAATTTTATTTTAGTTTAAAAAATAAATGGAAAATTATACTAAATTAGACAAATTTGGCAGTACAGTATTACATACAGAAGACTGTTGTCATACGATGATCTGGTATGTAGTGAATCACCTGTATAATGATGAAAAAGTTAGGGCCTTTTTCAATATACGAAAGAATTTTTGCTTTTACGATGATTATGATCCCGTACAAAGCCTCACTGGTTGATATACTATCACTATTTTCGCTTCTACAGCCACCTGCACGCACATATAGTCATTTGTTTGTTCAGAGGTGTCCATTGCACTCATCATCTTTGGGTGTTTTAGTGTTAGTGATGAGACAAAAGCATGGTGTTGGAGTTAAAGCAGCAAATGAAGCGCCGTAAAATGAAATAACAACCACTTTAGGTGAGCTGGAAACTTGCCATGAATACTTCCCCATCCTAAAGCAGAGTCAGTACATTTTAGTATTATTTGTCTTAATCTGACATTTTATACTCTTCAGTGTTCTGGGATATAGCTTTAAACAGAAATTTTCATGTTGTTTCAAGTATACAGTATTTAATTTTTATTTTTATACATTTATTACTTCATGAGTTGACATTTTTGATAAATCAGTCCTGTTATCAGTCATGTGATTATATATGTATATACACGATAAGACCTCACTATAACTGACTAATTTGGGCCTAAACCATTCCGAAAAATGCAAAATTCCGATAAAAGCAACATCCGGACTTCCTCTTGCTAACATGTTAGTCTGGATCGCATGAACGGTTTTTAAACTGTTTTGACTACCTTTACGGTACCGTACTGTGTTATAACTTCACTACATTAATCAAATGGTATAATATATACAGTATAATAATACTGTACTGTACACTGATAAACATGCCTTTTATTTACCTTATTGTGGTGAACATAGCTGAAGTGGTCAGGCAGTCAGGACTGCTTCTGGCTTTATTGGACTTTTTCCAATACTGTATATAGGAATTTAATCCTGTTGCTCCTCGAGTCCGATAAAAGCAAATTTCGGTCTATTGAAGTCTGTTATATCGAGGTTTTACTGTGTATATATATATATATATATATATATATATATATATATATATATATATATTGCCAGAAGCCATAATCCCATAAGGGGTGGCCATTTGACTTTGAGTTATTTGTTTTATGGGGAGGGGCACTAACCCTCCACCAACCCACTTGTTGACACTTAAGTTCCTAGGGAGCACGTATGGTTTGGTTATATGGTTACCACCCAGCGTTGTAAATGGTTTCTTGGCTTACAGAAAACCGTTTGGCTTGTCACTCAATGTAAAGCCACCTGTAAAAGAAAGAAAAGCAATAAGACATGAGAGGAAAGATGGGAGAAATTCATTTAGATATTAAGGTGTTCTTGTTGCTTTATATGACTTTGGCTTAATGTGTTAATATGAATAGTCAACAACAGTGAGTATTTTCGCATACTATTTGATGTTTTGTGCCAAACCTCTAAGCAGCAGTTGCTTCACTGATGAAGGATTTGATGCATGGTGTAAGCTGATACACTCTTTACTAACTACGTTATTTCCCAATGTTATGTCAGTAGCGCCTCTGTAACTGAAGTACTGAACAGTAAAGCTTACAGTGTTCTTTTCCCTCACAGCCCTCAAAGAATTTGGGTGGGGAGATAAGCAGTTGTTCCGAGCCTTCCTGGCAGAGGAAATTAATGAGAGTGGAGAAGTGAAGGGTGTGGTAGGCTTTGCTCTGAGTCACCATCTGTATTCTACTTGGGAGGGCTTCAGCTCCTGTCTCCGCCACCTGTATGTTGCACCAACACACAGACGACATGGCATTGGCACAAGACTGTGGCGTGCTGCTGTCAGGGTTTGTATGGCTGACATGCTAAATTTTTGAGAGAAAGAACAGAGGGTTATTGTTTGTGGATGGGAACAGTAATGATATGGTTCTCTGAAAAGGGGCATATGTACAAGGTTAATTTGTGGGTGTATGTAGTACATTCTAATAAATAAGAAGTTGGAGTGGAGGAATGTTTGGCAGTTTGATGGAGGGCTGATATTGCTGTTGCTTGGAATATGAATACCAAAGTCATGAAGGAATGAGTTGATTAAGTAACTGGTTCATGAGGAGTGTGACATTAAAAGAGAACGTAATATAACAGATTTTCTCTTCAGTCAAAAAGCATCCACAAAAGAAAAATACAGCCATTTCCCAAGTTGTGCTGGTAATATGTTTAGTAGGGTGCCATGTGACTTGGATCTGTGCAAGTCAGACTGTGGAAATGTAGCATATAAGAGCTAATGTGTTAATGTCATCTCCAGACTAATCTCCACTTACTTTTTGTATGGCCTAAGTAGCTTAATGATGTACTTTTTGAAGACAGTCTTACTGTTCAGAGGTACAACAGGTGGAAGACATTGATATTTAAGAGGTTTAAAAAGCAATTACAGTTATTCCCCATTACCCACTGCAGGATTACCCAGAATTTATAATTATCTGGGAAAGCAAAAAAATCTGACTGAATTAAAGCAATATTAATTTTTTATTGCATTAAACAACATCGTGCATGAAAATGAATTTTTCAAATTGCTTGCTGCTCTCTCAACACTCCTGTGCCACTGACAATGTCCACCAAAGCAGAGACTGCCATATGCTCCATGTCATTCACAAAGAGTGAACTGTCCACTGTTGACGCGTGTTCGGTTTGTCAAGAAGTTTATGGCTTTTGCTGTCATACCAGAGCTTTTGCAGGAGCGTATGTTGCTTGCCTTTGTGCTGTTTGCATGCCTGCAGCTCATTCTGTGGAAAATAAAATATTAAAAATGCAACCAGATGGCACCAGGCTGTCTCCTTTTTTTTTTTATATATGACTTCTATAACTAGTCACCTGCTTTTGGTTAAACTCATGTCCATCTACACATTTCACCCCCACTTTAATAAATAACAAAACACTGTGTTGTTAGTTCTTAAAGCTCCTTCTGTGGAGAACAGTAAAATGTTTACATAAATATGCACACATTTGGTACCAGCCTGCCCCCGTTGTGTTTTGTAACATATGTTGCTATTCCCCTGCTTTTGGCTCTGCTCGTTTCCATGTGCACATCTCAGTCTCGCCTTTGATAATAACAATATTCTTAATGTCGGTAACTGAAAACATTCAACGTAGATGAGACAGGCCTATGGTGGACTATGTACAGTATAAAGAAAATGCATTTTTAATCAATAAAATACCTATTACAGTTAGCTCCTTTCAGTGAAGAAACATACCTGGAGCTATAGGTGAGGGTGAAAGGGAACCTAGAAACAGCACTCCCACAGCTCAGGCCACAGGTGAAAATGAATCATCTAGACAGAATGCAGCCATCAGTGTGGAATAAAAGACAAAACATATCAGTCTTCCCTACTGCAATGATACTGAGATTAATAGAATAACAAGATCATATATTTAAAAGATACTTACACAGTAAACTATGTAAATGCACCAAAGGTGATTCAGTATAATGTACATTACTGGAAAAGCAGATGTTTTGATCTCATGCACCCATATATGTATGAGCAGCCTGATGTTATCATACTTAATGGTCATGTCCTCTCTAATGACCACCTCTTTAAAAATCCCCCAAATCCTTGGTTATGCTTGCCACCAACAAAATGCAGAGGTCTGTTCAGCATAAGATACATGGCAATTTCAGTTACTCATATGCACTCTCAGTCAAGGTCATGATGTCACTGGGACCCATTAACCTCATTGCAGTACCTTATACATACCTCCAAGGGAAGGAAGACTGATGATGCTAGACCGTTATATGATATTAAGATTGCTTGAACCAGCATATGTTATTGGTGACCCTGATGCTAGGCTCACAAGTCTAGGACACTCAGCAGCTAACAGTACCAGGAAAAACCACGAAACTAATGCAGCACAGTGATGTGCAACATATTCAGCTCTTAATCTCATGTTTTATTAGACACATGGCATTTACAAAAGAAAACCACCACAGCATTCATATAGCCCAGGGTCTGCTCACTAGTAGTGACCATTTGCCAATTATCCTTATGATATCCACTGTGCCAGTTGTTCCCTGACCAAAATATCTTGATACTGATAAAATAGACTGGGATATAGATAAGCAAATGATAAATACTAACTTACCAGACCTCATCCTAGAAGGCAAAGAAGCAGAGGAAGTAGATACAGCTTTAGATGCTTAGTATAAGACAATAAAACAAGGCTTATACTCAAGCCTTGAATTTGGCTCTCTATTGTATTTTGTTTTTCTCTTGGAGGGAACTGTTATTGCAGGCTGACGGCCTTTGGTTCCTTCTTCCTTGCATTAATAAAAAAAAAAAAAAAAAAGCCGTTCCCCTCTCCACCCATGAAGCGCCATCATACCCTCTACCTGACCCCGTTATAACAGGTGGTAAACATACTGTAGGTTCTCTAGCATACTAACACACACCCATACACATGGATGGACATCAATAATACTGTGCATATAAGCTTTGTGTGTGTGTGTGTGTCCACATTTGACCCCCTCAGATTTCAACATGCCCTGCATCAAAAGATGTGGAATGATGAGCTGATAACAATGGTGTAAATTATAATTGCATGCAGTCAGTCGTGTGCAAGCCATGCACACTTTTGTGCCCGATTTTTCACCAGACATTGGGAGCCTTGTACAGATCATACTGCTGGGTAGATTGAACTGAAGATTTGCATGGGCATGCCCAGTATGTCAGAGCAGTTCCATGTCAAGTTTGGTGTTGGTGTGTGTCTCGGGAGCAAGTGCTTAGTGGCCCAGTAGGACTGGTAAGCACTTGTTTGAATTCTACAAGGAGGGCCACCTATTACAAAAAACACCCCTTGAGAAAAGCAAAATGGAACATGACAAATGCAGGCTGAACACTGTCAAGAAAATGGCAGACAAATACAAAGATCTATAGTCCTTCCATCTGGCAGGGCACTGAATGTTTCCAAAGCACTTCCAGAAAGAAAATAAAATACTAAATAAAGAGTCCTTCTGGCAGGGCTTTGACCCCTACCCGCAGGGCTTCGGTCAGGACCGACGCAAAATAGAGTGAGAGAGCCTGCTGGGTGTCTGTAGGAATTGCTAACGTATGCTCACCACACTTTGAAGTGGTCTCCGTTTGATCTCGTCATCAGAGGGTAGGGAGAGACTCCCGGCACCTCATGCAAGCATACCTCAGTCTTCTCTGTGACTTCGCCAGGTGCTGAGCAATGTTTTCTGAGACTTCTCATCTGATTCTATTACCCCCTTACTCGGACTCCTTGCCTCATCCATCCCTGCCAAGCTTCTTTCCAAGAATACTACAAAAGGGCTCACTGGTAGTGCTATGAGGTGTGCCTTGGATGCCAGTGTCTAGTTTATTTAGTAGTGGAGGAGTTATAACGTTGAGAGCAAAGCCAAAGTCAGGGCCACGTACGCGGACACGCACAAAGACATGCTGCTTCAAGTGGCAAAAGTTAATCATATTCTTCACATCCTCACTCATCGATGCGACCGCCTGCTGACCTGGGGATGCTTTCATTCACAAGAAGAAGAGTTGTTTAGTAATACGGTCTTTAATTTGTTTCCCTAACTGCAATACTTTCGTAGGTATGAAGCTTTGGAAAAGGTGATTGTGGGAAATATTGCTGTACTGAGAGGGCAGCTGCGTGTAAAATATGCCAGCGCGTAGAGGTTAAATGTTTACAAGGCACCTCCAGAAGGAAAAGAAAACACTAAATAAAAGATGAGCAGCAAATAGAAATTGACTGTAACATAGCTTGTGAGTTTTCAAACACTTGGAGGAAAGTGTTTCACGTTACACCAAAGGACAGTGTAAATTACAGTTACACTTAAGAAAGAGAAATTAAGGTCTGGGTATCAACTTATAAACATAGGACCATTCCACATCACACTGTAGACTGGAACAAGCTCTCCCATGAAAACCCCTGTTCATGCAAATAAGTGCAATTGCACTGTGCACAGCTCTAACAAAAACAAGAAATATCTGTAGTTCCTGGGAAAAGCCAGATACTTTAAATAAAACACAAGTTAGCTTGCTTTCACCAAAAGATCTTAAATGCCTACTAAACATACACAATGCAGTAATAAACATTGGCTACTTCCCTACAAAATTTAAAGAGGCATCTATAA
This sequence comes from Coenobita brevimanus, assembly GCF_032717465.1. Lineage (NCBI taxonomy): Eukaryota > Metazoa > Arthropoda > Malacostraca > Decapoda > Coenobitidae > Coenobita > Coenobita brevimanus. Next base: position 7,804,378 of record NC_137038.1, read on the forward strand.
CAATGTTCCCTAAATCAGGCAAACCAAGTATTTCACACACAAAAATTTTATTTCTCTACCTAATATCGTACACAGTATTAGGAGTCCTCCACATGCACTGTTATTTTGTGATAGTGGTGTTGTTTCAATGTGCAGGTAAACACTGGGTGGCCATCGTGGCTTAAACATATGACTGTCAGCCTGTATAGGTGGCATTATTCCACATGGGATCATCGTTCTTGGCCATAAAAAAAAGAAAAAAATTGTATGAGCAATTTTCGCTCATTAACCTAGACTAGTGTAAGTTTTCATCGTTCTATCAGTTGATCGCATACTCAGCCTTCACATACAGGGACATGACTGTATTATCAGCACCAAGAGTCCAGTGTTATTTGAAAATCTGAGAAATACTGGTAGAGTTTTGTAAAGATAGCAACTCAGCAGAGGAAAAGACAAAAGTAGTCACTTTTATGAGGATCCTCTTGCATGAACTGTAGAGTACAGTAGATGGTAATTTTTTACTGAAAATGAAGAAGAAAAAGATCATAAGAAGATAGATACCTGTAATATGTGGAAGAGAGGCAGGAGAGACAGCAGTAGTGAGGGAGGGAGGGAGGAGAAATGAAAATAACCCTTATGTCTGTTGCTCAAGGGAGGTGGCAGTGAGTGAGTGAGGGGGGTAGGAGAAGAAGGAAAGATAATCATTCCACCAGGCACAGAAGCACCACTTCCCAAAGGGAGGTGGCAGTGAGGTAGGGAGCAAGGGAGGAGAAGCAAAAATAATCTAGTCTTCCTTCACAGAAGAACGTTTCACCTGCGTGTGCCTGTGTAAATATTTTACATCCCCAGCCTGTCTTATAAGGAAATGGATGGAGAAAGGGAGAGAAAAGGGGAGGGAAGGAGGGAGAATGGATGAGTGGAAGGGAGGAAGTGGAGAAGAGGATTGTGCAGGGAAAGTGTAAAGTGGGAGGGATGGGAAAGGGAGAGCAGGATGGGAAGGATGGGGGGTGCAGTGAGCCATAGAGGGAAGGGAAAGGGAGAGAGGGAAGGGTAAGGTGAGAGATTCAAACCAGTTTAACACCCAATTATTGTAAAAGATTTAAAGATAATTGGTAAGGTCCTAATAATCACAGTTTCTGAATAATGGCATTACAAATATGAGTGACTACTGAAGGTGTGTTTTAAGTGTAACTACATTTTTTTTATTGTTTAGAATTGTCTTGCATACAATTCTAGATTTAAATTCGTGCTGGTCAGAAACCAGAGACTCTTTCCCACGGGTTATGTATTTCATTATATGAAGATTCACAGACTGAGAAGATTTCCAGAAACATAATTACACCTGTACTTGTAACAGCAGGATCTCTGTACTGTATATATATATATATATATATATATATATATACAGTATATATACAGTATATATATATATATATATATATATATATATATATATATATATCTGTTTGTCTATCTATCTTTCCATCCATCCATCTCTCTCTCTCTCCCTCTCTTTCTCTCTATGTATGAATGTATATATATAATGAGCCCCACCTCTCCACACAGGCATCACTTGATGAAGGATGCATCCGATGTGAATGTTTTGTCCCTGAGAGTAATGCTGAGGGTCTCCAGTATTGTCTTAAGGTTGGGAAAATGCAAGACCTAACTGCTTCAGGGGAGATCTGGCATTTGTTCGCCATAGATGGGGAGACTTTTTCCACTTACCCACATTGGTAAGATGAAATGTGTTCTGTTATGGATACTTTTAGAAAATCAACAAGTACAGTTAATGCAGACTGACAGTTGTAGAAATTAATTGCTTACTGTTTAAGTTTCCATTCATTTAAGAAAGAAGCAGCAGGTGGCATGTCTTGTGCATCTGGCAGCGATGTATAAATTCTAACACTTGGTAGAGGGAGGGAGGAATTTCCTTAAGGAACTTAAGCTTAGAACAGTTCACAATTTGACTGTTTTAAGACTGGTGGAGAGGGTAAGTTCTGCACTCCCTGTCAGCCACTCTGTCAGCCAGTGAAAAAGAGAGAAAGTAGGAGGGAGGGGACCAGAAACATGTTGAAGTGACAGATTGAAATTAGTTCCAGTCCTACAGCTTGGCAGCAGAAGGAACAAAGTCCCATTCTTCTTGGTTATATGTCCCTTCACATTGCCCAAGATATTGTGCACCCTGACCTTGGTTACAAGAGTTATCCAGTGCAGATCCTCCACCACTCCACAGAACAGTGCGCCACTTGTCAAGAGACCAATCTTTGTATTTCTTCACAAAATTAATCTCTCTTTCTCTGAAAGCCATTCATCAGGAGCTTGTTTGCATCATCATCATCATCATCATCATCATCTAATCCAGTGTTGCCTAGTGAGAAGCGTAGGAGCCCAGGGCTAGGCAAGTTGGTCCAGTCATTTAAGATGAGAGTGACCAGCCTCACTTTTGCCTGAGTGGCATTACGTGAACAATAAACCCCAACCACCCCTTGGATATAAACCTGCACAGGCTCAGTTCAACTGGAGTGCCTTAATTACCCACTAAACCACCAGGGGCCATAATTTGGTTATATGATTACCACCCAGCATAGTGAATGGTTTCCTGTACATTTGTCATTGATTGACAAGCCAAATGGTTTACTGTACACCAGGAAACCATATGCTGGGTGGTAACCATATAACCAGATTATGGTGCCTGGTGGTTTAGTGGGTAATTAAGGTGCTCCAGTCGAATTGTGCCAGTGCAGGTTTATGTCAGAGAAGTGGTTGAGGTTTATTGCTCACAAAATGCCACTCAGTGATGAGTGAGGCTGGTCACTCTCATCTCAAATTTCAGAACCAACTTGCCCTGACCCGGGCTTCTACACTTCTCATGGGGCAACACTGGATTTGATGATGATGATGAAAAAAGGCTCCTGATAAATGGCCTTCAGAGGAAGAGGAAGATTAAGTTTGTGAGGATATACAAAGATTGGTCTCTGGACACGTGGCACATTGTTCTGTGGAGTGGTGTGGGATTTTCAAACTATAGTGAGCTAAAGTATACACAGAAGACCAGAAAACACTCCCCCAGTATAGTGGTATGGTGTCATTTTCCTATAATTTATGTGGAAGTATAATTATTTTTTCAAAGAGCACAACTGCGAATAAGATTTATTATGAAGTTCTGAGTGACCACCAGGATTACTGTTTTAATAAGAAACTGGCAAAGATCTTCCAGCATTATCGGGCCTCATACCGTACAGCTTGTGAAGTATGTTGGTGGTTTATTGATTGTAGAACTGTAAGAATTGAGGATTGACCAGTTAATTCTCTGGATGAGCATATGACCAATGTAGTGTTACATGGGTTGAGTGGAGATATATTTCAGGATTCTGCCGGCCTCTGGACCTAAGTGCTGTATAGAAATCACTTTCCCACCTCTGTAAAGATGCATTTATGAGACAGAATTACACATGTAGGGATTTATAAATAATGTGTATAAAAAGAAAAATTAAATAGTACAATAAAGGAAAGATTAATAATAATAGATGTGTGAGAGTGGGCAATCAAGGGAGAGCAGGCAGGGTAGGCTGGGCAGATAAAATGAGGTGGCATGTGAGCAGAACCCAGCAATGTAGTGACTGCATTTGAAAGTGATAAATGACTGTACCCTTGTGCATGGGGCTTTTACAGTGTGTTGTAGAGTGTTTTGTGGAATTGAGACATGGTTTGGGATCATATACAGTACTGTATTATAAACTCGAAATCCTACAGGCGAATGAACACACTGTCCAGCAGTAGATTGTACAACAGAGGGTTTTTAAATTTAGAACAATGTGAAGAATAGTTTAGGATCAGTAACTTCTTTTTCATTACTGTGTAACAGAGGAACTAAATACAGTATTTCTTCCCAGCGTGAAGCAAGGTCGTAGTTCAGTGCGGATTCGACCTGCCACTGGAGAGGACTTCACTGGAGTGGAACAACTTATACAGTACTTGGCAGATTATGAAGAGATGCCTGATGGTCCAAAATTGGATGCCAAAAGTAAGTCATGTAATAAAGCAGTACAGGTATATTACTGTACTTGTCATTTTCATAACTTCAGTCATCTGTTCCATTACTGTATTTTTCTGGTTTTTGTCTTTTCTTGGAACCACCTGTAGAATGTGAGTTGTGACTTACAATTGCTACCTTGGCAGATTTGAGGCAGTTGGTGGCAAATGGAATATTTTTCTGACCCTCATTGTTAATTCTAGTACTAAAAGTGTCTGTATTGAATAAAGATCATATGAAGACAAAGTATATATTTTTAGCTTTATAGCATCATAACGTCATTCAAAATCCATTTGAAACTACAGTTGACTTATAACAGTGTACAATAATCATCATCATCGCCCTCATCTCTTGCCCAGTTTCGTATGTTCATATGGGGTGGAAGGATGCAAAGGACAGCTCTGATCTCAATGGGGATATGAAAGAGAAGGAAAAGGCACCTGGTATCATCTCTCCTGTTCTTGCCACAGGAGTAATGAGGCTGCCTACAGTGAACCGTAGTGTGTTGGGGTTCCCACATCCTTATGTCAATAAGCATAACCATAAAGCAGCAGAATAGTAATGTTATTTGTGGTATTCTAGTGATTAACCTAGTGATTGATTGTTTACAGCACTACGGTATCATGCAGTGGAGAGAAACACCCCATGGTGTATGTGTTGGGTTGCAGAAGACATTGCTAGAGGAGGTAACAGCAGCAACACTGGTGAACGCAAGAGTGGCCCTATAGTGGGTTATGTTATTTACTTATATTTAATGTCCTTCGAGGGTTGCTCAGTGTATATGGAGGATCTGTTTGTCATGCCTTCCTACCGTGGTCAAGGGATTGGTCAGTCTCTTTGGAGCATTGCCATACAGGTGAGATGTTATACTGTAATGAAATTGCACTGTAGCTTAGATCAAGAGTGTATAAACTTTTAAGTAATTGTCATGTAAGTTGTTGGATTGTGGAAGCATAACAAAAAGATGAGTACAGTTAAAGGCATTTAACACTGTGCAAGAGTCAGGGACTAAGAGGAATACAGAGAAAAGGGAGAAATTTTTAGGATAATAGAATCTTGTGGGAGATTTCAAAGAGGAGAGTACGCTAGCAAATTTGGATCCAGCAGTAGGGTATGATGCAGTATAAGGAAGAACTGAGGAACACTGAGCTTAGATTGTAAATGGAAATGACACTACAATATAATCTCAAATCTGAAGTGCTTCAGTCCACAGGCCTTACTGAAAATGAGAAAATGTAAAATTTTGCAGTGTGGATTCATAATGATGATTAATGAGAAAATTGTGTAATAATAACCTGCAGAAACATAACAGTTAAGACAATGAAGGACCTTGTATTAGCTGTTTATTGTGTGTTCTTTTATATGTTCACAAAAAAAAAAAAAAAAAAAAAAAAATTGTCTTCCAGTATGTATTGATTGAGGACAAGTGATATCAACTCACCCCTCTTGTATGGAAAAAATGGAAAGTGGAATTTTTGTAAATTGCAATTTCAGATTTGAGAGCTGTATTGTACGTGTATTGGACGTGTTACTAAAAGAATTTGTTGATGAATATCTACTATCTGTCTATCTATTGCCAGATGCCTCAATCCCATTTGGGGTGGCCACAAACAAATCGCCTCCAAGTCGCCCTGTCCCCCGCCATTTCACTGCCCTGCTCCCAACTCACACCCCCCTCTCTCATATACCTCTCCACCCCATCCCTCCATCTCATCCTCGGCCTCCCCCTCCACCTCACTCACATACACTCTCTTCGTCAGTCTTTCACCCTCCATCCTCTCCACATGGCCAAACCACCTCAGTGTGTTCCTCATAACGCTTCCTATCACATCCACATCCATACCACAACGCTCCTTTATATCCTCATTCGTCAGCCTGTCTCTCCACATGACTCCACAGGCTTCTCTTAAATAACTCATTTCCACTGCTCTCACTCTTGACTTGTGTCCTTCCAACAATATCTACCTTTAAGTAATTTAGGAGAAAAAAGTAACCTTAACCCTTTCAGTACAGTGATGTCTTTTTCATTTTATAGCTACAGTAGACCCCATAATTGCCAAACTCATAATTAACAACTTCACTGTTTAGTGAGTTCTTCCTAAAAATTTATGAAAAATACAAAAATTGGCACGACGCTAAGTTTAAATATGGCGTGCAGTTGCACAGTACAAAGGGCTGTTCAGTGAGTGAATGGGTGCACTAAACATTGGATTTATTCGTAATTATTTGTTATCACTTTCTCTCGATGCCAGTACTAAAGTTGCTTCTGCACTCCGGCGGGCATCCACAAATATAACATGCGCCAAAGATGTATCACCTGTTTTGTGACAGTTTCCACAAGTCATTACTGAACACCTAGCACACCAAACAGCCCTCAGCTTAGCATGGGCAGAGGGTGCAGTGGTCGTATACAGTTGGAGGCTTTCATGTTCACTCTCTCTCAGTGATGCTCTCATTGTAAAGTGTTAGTTATGCCTTTGAAATGTCCTGCACCAATTTCAAGTGGTAAGCCAAAGCTAGCAAACATTTGTAGAAAACGTTGACTCTAGAGGACAAAATGAAAATCCTTGATTTGGTGATAGGTGGATAATTGAATTTAGCAGTGGCCAGGAAATTTGAAGGGAACAAAAGTACTGTATTTTCATTGTCTTTGTCAACAAATAGTCATTTTATGGTTTCATATATATATATATATACATATATATATATATATATATATATATATATATATATATATATATATATATATATACACATTATCAGTGGTTCACAGGCTACACAGTTACTGGTAATGTCATTTTCAGGAAAGCATCAATAATTATTGAATTTCAAGAATCAGCAAGAGGGTTTGGAACATAACCTTTGCTCATTTGGGGGGTTACTGTACTCTTTTACTTGTGTAAATTTAAGTTACGTAAATTTGGAGATACTTGAAAACATATTTCAAAGGTACAAGTTAAAAAATAAATATTCTACTATTTAAAATGCACACCAAGTCCTACTTCATTAGTAGTCAGGCACCCGGTGGCATCTGTGTGCTTTCTGTCTATCAGTTTGTTTTGCCAGTGCACATGCGGTTCCTGTATTATTGTAACAGGAGGTACTCAATGTGGTGGTGTTTTTCGTGAGTTTGATCCTCAGCATGTCTCAAAAATGGAAGAGTAATGGTGGTGGTGGCGAGAGTAGCAACAAAAAATGGAACACAGTAATGATGGAAATGAAAATAGACATCATTAAGAGAGTGCAGAGAGGAGAGAGAAAGAGTAGCCTGGCACTTGTGTCTCACCTGATGAACTTACATAAAAACTCAACTTACACAAAAGCTGCAGGAACCAATTAATTATGTAAGTTGAGGTGTACTTGTACTCACTCTGCTGTCAGATGGTTTTACTCAGTGATTTCCATTAGCTAAAGTAATGAAAGGGTTGATTAAGGCAAGTACAGTACATTATACAGGTATAAGGGCTTCTCCAAGACAGTCAGGGATATGAGTAGGGTGACAGAAATTGTTCTAAGTTATTTTGGGTGGCAAAGATGTAGTTATGTTCACCAGGTGGAGCAGTGAAACAAAAGCAAAGCCATATGTGGTGGTGAACATTGATATCGCATAGAATGGAGATTTCTGGGAAAGGAGAAATGGAGAGAATGAATTTCTGATTTACACTTTAAAAGTTTGTTAGTCAAAGAATGATTGACTGTCAGCAGAGCTGGGGTAAGTAAACTGTGGAAATATATTTAGTTAGAGATTGATAGGAGATCCATACCTAGAATTTAGAGATTTCAGAACATTCAGATTTGGAAAACAAAAGCAAGTGAGGTTGTCACACATATACAAACAGCAGCCACCATTAACTTGAAAATAAGTTTGGAAAAAGTAGAATGATTCAGAGAAGGATTTGCTGTCAGCCGCTTAAGACAACCGAGTCTCAGTCAGAATAAAAAGGTGAGACTTAGAGGAGGAGATGTGGTGTCCAAGAGAGAGGAAATTTAGTGGAAAGGCTGTAAATGTCACAGATATGAATATAAAATGTCAGACAAATGACATCTCATATGGTGATTACTGGCAGAGGGGCTGATGATGGTGTCCCAAGGTCTTAAAGATTAAGTGTTGTGCTGCCATTTTGTAGTTTTTAAATAGATTCTGTGATGTGTTATGTACACTCACATGTACTAATTTCTCCTCTGGAGCTACTCCTTCCTTCCCTCCTGTATCCTGGAGAGAGGGAATAGGTGGATCAGGACCAGCTCTTCCCTACCTTCAGTCCCCAACTCCTCCATCATCCACCACTTGCCAGTTAGTGCATAGCCACAAATTTTCTCATGTCCTGTAAATTATGGCTAAACTATTATCGCTTACTGTGTCAATGGCCAAGATTTGGATGGTATTTAACAATAAACCTATTTAATTGCAGGATTAATTTGAGGACAACATTCACAAACAATGTAATCCACATTATCGTACCCAGCATGACTGAGCTGTAGTGCTTGTTCCCCTCGCCCCTTCTCGTCTTCCCCACCTCTCACCACTATTCACCTTCATCTTTAGACCTCTCTCTCTCTCTCTCTCTCTCTCTCTCTCATCTTCCATGCCTCTCACCCCTATCCACCTCCATCTTTAGGCCTCTCTCTCTCTCTCTCTCCCTCTCATCTTGCCCTGCCTCTCACTCCCTACCCACCTCCATCTTTAGCCCCCCATCTCCCTCTCTCTCTTGTTATTACCCATACTATTATTCACTCACACTCTCTCTCTCTCGTCTTCCCCTCCTCTACGCTCCTCCATCTTGTGGCCCCTGTAGCGCACATATTTTGCATCTCATGGCCTTGTATGGTACATACTGTGCATTACACAACCTTCATGTAATCACAACACAATCTTCACACTTTGCACCTGGCACCAATACATGACCTTGCATCCTGCTAAAACTGCAATGTGATGCTGTCATTGCTATGAGGGTCGAGGATGCTGGATCCTATCAGAGTGCAAAGAGAAGACCAAGCCATGCTGTGAGACAGCCAGAGATGCACCTTCCAATCACCTACAACCAGAGGTGGATTTGGGTGTGTTAGAGAGAGGGGGAGGGGAGGGAAAAAAACAAGCACTACAGCCCAGTCATGTTGGATGCGATAATGTGGATTACACTGTTTGTGAATGTTGTCCTCAAATTAAGCTTGCAATTAAATAATAATTTATTATTAAATACCATATACATCTTGGCCGTTGACAGCGTGAGCGATAATAGTTAAGCCATAATTTACAAGACATGGGAAAATTTGTGGCTAAGCACTAACTGGCAATTGCTGGATGATTGGGGAGTTGGAGACTGAAGGTAGGGTAGAGCTGGTCCTGATCCACCTATTCTCTCTCTCCAGGACACAGGGGGGGGAAGGAAGGGGTAGCTCCAGAGGAGAAATTAGAACATGTGAGTGTACACTTAGTTTTGTGTTTGGAAATTACATATTTGTGCGAGAACATTGAGAGCTATTAAGATGTCAGATATCAAGGCCTTGACATTTGACTAAGGAATGCAAGCATTTAACCCTATCAGGTTTCTGGGGCGGGCATATTATGTCTGTGCTAGAGTCAGCCACTCTCACACTGACCCACATCTTCGTGGCGTGATAGTTTTCATTGATTGCCCTGTGTAAATACACTTTTCATGATAGAATATTGGTTTTGGTGTCATTTTAAAGCTGAATAGGTGTACTTTATCATAGTATGTTCAAAAAAAGAACAAAGAAAACAAAGTCACAATGACGAAGTTAGGCGAAAACCAAAAATTAAATACTTTGCCGTAGAAAAATATTTGGCAAAAAAAAAAAAAAACTTAAAGATATATAAGTGGTTTAAACCATGCAATACTGCAATAAATTATCTTTACAATGATATATAGATTATGTTTATTTCTGTATTTTATTGCTTTGTAAAGTGAAAGGGAAAATACGCACTTTTTTGTGTCTCGCCCGCATATTCACTTCGCGATCTTTTTCGCCCGCATATTCACTTCGCGATCTTTTTCGCCCGCATATTCACTTCGCGATCTTTTTCGCCCGCATATTCACTTCGCGATCTTTTTCGCCCGCATATTCACTTCGCGATCTTTTTCGCCCGCATATTCACTTCGCGATCTTTTTCGCCCGCATATTCACTTCGCGATCTTTTTTTTTGATCGGTCTGTCTAAATACATTTTTTATGATAGGTTGCTGGTTTTGGTGTTATTTTGAAGCTGAGTAGTTGTACTTTATTGTAGTATGTTCAAAAAAGGAAAACAAAGAAAATAAAGTCAAAATGATGTTGAAATTAGGCAAAAATAAAAAATTTCATACTTTTGCCATAAAAAAATATTTGGCAAAAAAAAAAACTTATATAGATATAAGTCTGGTTTAAACCATGCAAAACTACAATAAATTACCTTTACAATGATATATAGATTACAGTTATATCTGCATTTTAGTACACCTTAAAACGAAAGGAAAAAGATGCACAGTTTTTTATGAATCTCGGCTGCATATTTTCTTCGCGATCTTTTTCTTTGATTGGTCAGTGTAACTATACTTTTTATGAAAGGATGCCGGTTGTGGTGTTCTTTTGAAGCTGAATAGTTCTATTTTATCGTAGTATGTTCAAAAAAGGAAAACAAAGAAAATAAAATGTCAAAATGACTAGTTGAAGCTAGACTAAAACCAAAAACTTCATACATTGCCATGGAAAAATATTTAGCAAAAAAAAAAAAAGGGGGGGAAAAACATAATAAAGGTATATAAATCTGGTTTAAACCATGCAAAACTACAAAACTAATGCCTGTCACACACAGAGCAAGCATTCCACGACATCATGCCTGAGCCTCTTTGTTATGACATCACAGGTAAATGCAGTTTATGGTGAATATTTTAAAAAAGTATCATAAAATGAGGTTTGGAGGGTGAAGTGCTTGAAAGGGTACAGCAGGGAAGAAAGGTTGCTGGTTCTTTGAAAGCAGTGATAAGAAACAGGGAAGTGAGCATGGAAGTGAAAAAGTTACTACATGACGGTGTTGTGATACCAACTCTAACGTATGGAAGTGAAGCTTGGACGTTGTTGGAAGGACACAAGTCAAGAGTGAGAGCAGTGGAAATGAGTTATTTAAGAGGAACCTGTGGAGTCACATTGAGAGACAGGCTGACGAAAGAGGATATAAAGGAGCGTTGTGGTGTGGAAGTGGATGTGATAGGAAGCGTTATGAAGAACACACTGAGGTGGTTTGGCCATGTGGAGAGGATGGAGGGTGAAAGACTGACGAAGAGAGTGTATGTGAGTGAGGTGGAGGGGGGAAGAGGGAGGGGGAGGCCGAGGATGAGATGGAGGGATGGGATGGAGAGGTATATGAGAGAGGGGGGTGTGAGTTGGGAGCAGGGCAGTGAAATGGCGGGGGACAGGGCGACTTGGAGGCGATTTGTTTGTGGGCACCCCAAACGGGATTGAGGCGTCTGGCAATAGATAGATAGATAGATAGATCTTAAAATGACGCATAAATGCATCATCGTAATCTCTGAGGTTGGATATGAAATGACTTAAAAACACAGCATCAGAATCTCAAAGGATTGACAGTGAAAGTTTACCTGATTAATTGTTTACTAGTGCACTACTGTACTGTACACTCAGACTGCATAACATTGACTTAACACTTGAAACTGTATTAGGTGCACCACTGAAAAAAAAAAAAGAAAAAAAAAAGTTTAGGAGCAAGGAGACGCTAAGGTGAAATAGGTGATTGAAGCCCCAAAACATTTGAAATTGTAAATAAAGTAGCCGAGCATTAAAAAAAATTATGATTGCTAGACAGTAAGTAATAGAGGGCAGAGTGTGAAATGAATAACTACAGTAGTGTGTGAAGAGGAAATGAACAAGCAGAGTGGCATGTCTTAAGACTGCCTATCCCCACTGGCTCCACATAATGCTAGAAAGCATTGAAAAAAGAGAAAAATATGGCACAAAATAAATACCAGTGGGCATGTAAGCCAGCAAGCTAGATAGCTCTATGTTAGGGCAGGAACATTTAGTACATAATTAAGAATACTGCATAAGAAAATTGTAAACAAGTATATATGTGTTGCAGCAATCTTGCTTTAAGGAGAATTGTGTGATAGTGGTAGGTGGTGGCGACCATCATCCACTCACTTAATGTAGTGCTGCCTACTTCTTCCTTAGCCTTTATCATTCTTTTTCTGTGCCTGCCCTCCTCTCTTTCTATTTCTCCCATCTTTCCTGTCACTACTTATTGCTTTTCTTTCCGTTACAGGTGGCTTTACATTGAGTAACAAGCCAAATGGTTTCCTGTAAGCCAAGAAACCATGTACAACGCTGGGTGGTAACCATATAACCAAACCATACGTGCTCCCTACGTGTCAAGTGGGTTGGTGGAGGGTTAGTGCCCCTCCCTGTAAAACAAATAACTCAGAGTCAAATGGCCACCCCGTTCAGGATTATGGCGTCTGGCAATAGATAGATAGATAGATAGTAGCGTTGTGACAAAATACCAAATCGGTGGTCATTTACCAAATCAGCACTTTTGATTGGAAGATATTATAATTTTTGTCACCATATAGGTTCATACACACTGAATTATCTGAAATATGGTAAAAAAAATGTGCTTAGTGTAACTGTTTATAAGATCTCAAGTTTAAGAGCTAAAACGTGCTAAAGTTAGCAGATATTTCATCTTCAGATCGTCAACACATCTTGGCTGACTTCTGTTTTGCATAAATATTGATTTAAAGTACAAATAAATGTATTTGCAGTTTGAATCAATATTTATACGAAATAGAAGTTTGCCAAGATGAGTTGTCGTCCTACAGGCGAAACAGTTCTGCTAACTTTAGCAAATTTTCACACAGAATCCAGATTTTTTATTACCCTAGTAGTTAAAATAAACGCAAATTTTATGACTGGATTTCAGATAATTAGGTGCATAGGAACATATGAGATGATAATAAATATGATTTTTTCATGTTAAAAGTGCCGATTCGGTGTCAGTTTGAGGGAGGCAGTGGCTCAGTTGGTAGAAAAGTGGCCTGCAGTCCTACCAGACCCCGGTTCAAATGCAGCCTGGTGCAGGGAACAGTTTAAGGATTTGAATTTCATTAAATCAGACTTTACTGATCTACCAGAAGACCCGCTGACATGTCATAAAATTTTCATTCATTCATTCATTGCCAGACGCCATGTATCCCAAACGGGGTGGCCAACGGCTTAGAGTTAATTGTTTTACAGGGAGGGGCACTAATCCTCCACCAACCCCACTTGACACGTAGGGATGCCAACAGCATCTGGTGTTCCCAGGCGGTCACCCATCCAAGTACTAACCAGACCCAACGTTGCTTCAACCAATACACTAGTTCTGTATGAGACAGCCCTAGCATGTATTCAGTATGGACGGTGGGTGTTAGCTCTGAAGTGGTGACATGTAGAGGTGTATGGTATGTAGGAGGACTACTGGGCCTTGGGAGCAGGCTGTGAAGCCTATGCCCAGAGTTGATCACATTAAAAAAAAAAAAAAAAAAATGCCAATTCAGTATTTTGTCTGGCCGAGCAGACCAATCAGCCACAGGAAAGCAATAGACGAGTTTCCGTTCAAAATTTTTTTTAATTAAGATATTTTTACAGGTTAAAAAAAATGCAGAAAATTACTACGCCAACCATTTTTTTCAATTTTTTTTTTGCAGATATATGAACAAATAATAGATAAAGTATCTGAAAAATCACATAATTCTGAAACAGCCTCTGATTGGTCATGACGTCATTACTCACACAGAGGGAGCATAGTAGACTTTGTTTGCATTTAACTTGCATACACTTTGCTTATTTCTGATCTCCAAGAATGCACAGTGACAAGAGGAATACCGGATAATCTCTAGTGTTTCATTCCAATGTGTAAGAGCACAGAGAAGAGCACACCTGGGAAATTATTCCTCTGTGTACCAGCTAATGAGAAAAAACAAAATCAGTGGTGGCTGGCTGCTCGTCAGAAGCTCTTACAGTTGTAAAAATATTCTTCACCTTACAGGTTCATACACACCTAATTATCTGAAATCCGGTATAAAAAATTGTACTTAATTTAACTCTTAATAGAAAATTAGGATTCAGACCGAGAACATGCTAAGGTTAGTGAGTATTTCTACTTTAGATTGCCAACATGCCTTGACAGACTTCAGTTTTGCACAAATACTGATTTACAGTGCAACTAAATGTATTTGCGTGTTAAATTAATATTTATATGAAGTAGAAGTCTGCCAAGGTGAGTTGTTGAGCTATAGGAGAAACACTCCTGCCAACTTTTGAATGTTTTTGCTCTGAATCCAGATTTTTATTAACAGATTAAACACAAATTTGACTGAATTTTCAGATAATTAAGTGTATATGAACCTGAACGGTGATAAAATCTGTAACATTTACCAATTAAAAGTGCTGATTCGGTGTTGCTTCAGTAAATGACCGCCGGTTCGGTATTTCATCACACCCTCCTTGCCATGTTTACCCAGAACTGGAAACACGTCAATTCCCCCTCCAGGGTCATCCCATGCGGTGAACTAGTGTTTCTTTGCAGTAGACAGTGCCACACCCAGTGAGGCAATGGGAAAAGTGTGGAGGTTTGGTTCTGGATGGACACTGCCTTTGCATCTCTCCACCCAGTTATCAGGGGCACCATAGTAGGCTCCACATAACCTTGTTGTTTGGTTACATGGTTACCACTGAGCATTGTAAATGGTTTTGTGGGTTACAGGACACCATTAGGCGTGTCACTCAGTTTAGAACCACCTGAAGTTGAAGGAAGAAGAATAAAAGTGACAAGACGGATGAAAGAAGATGAAAGGAGGGCAGACACAAAAAGACTTGTAAATGTGAAGGAAAATGTAGGCAGCAGTACATCAAGTGAGTGGATGATGATTGCCACAACCTACTACCTCTGGCAGCATATTTAAACTGTGAAACCATAAGCTGAGCAGTATTTCAGAGTGGAGGAAACTCTCATGCTTGTGAGGCATTATAATCGGAGATCAGTTCAGTTCATTTGATATGCAGGAGTATTGCCTTTGCAACAGCATTCCCTGATGTGTTCTTAATCATCCATGCTTTTTCTTCTTTCTATTCTCTTTCTTTCCCCAGTTATGTTGCTGAACCCTTCTTTCCCTTATCTTCCAAAAATTGTGTAGTGTTCTCCTTGTCTCTTCTGTACTGTTATTGTCGAATAAAAATATTCCTCTAACTTGTTCCTCTTCTTCTTCATAAGGTTGTTGAAATCTTGCACATTTCTGTCTTTCTGCTGCATAGACTGGACACCACATATTGAAATGCTTCAGGTCCTCTTTCTTCTCCACACATATAACAACTTGTGTCCTCGTTTTTAAACCTGTTCGTATCCTTCAAACTCAGATTGTTTGTCTTACACTTAAACAATATTACTGAAGATTTACTATTGCCATACACCCTTTCTTATCCCCTAATCTTTCTTCACCATTCTTGATATATTCTCAAACTTGTTTTTTCACTTATTTCTTGCTTCCACTTTTCTGTGTCCCATTCTCTCATTCTCTTTTTTATTTCTTCACACATTGCATTACTTATACATCACTCTCCATTCCTGCCTCATTCAGATCTTTGATAAGCTCAAATAATTCAACCAAGCACTCTTCCCGTGTTCTTTCATTTCATCAATTACAGTATACTCCTCATCAAGTCATTAATCTCACCACTTGATAGTTGGCTTAAGTACATGTATTTCCATTGCCCTTCCAATATTCTTACCCTCATAGTTGTTACTCCCATTTCTCCTCTCAGTGCAGCTCCCTGTACATATCCCTGACCCCCCCAAATTTGTCTATATATGATATACTCTATACTTTGTAGTTTATGTATTTCTTGCTTTATTAACCTAATCAGATTTTACTCCATATAATACTGATGGCAGAGCTATGTTTTTCCAATACATCTTTCCTGTTAACATGTTTGAACAGCTTTGGGCTGTAACTGAATATACCATATTTGCCAGCCTTCTTGCCTTCTTTATCGTCTCTTCCTTATGCACCTTAAAACAGTTCTTACTATCATTTATTATTATCCCAAGATACTTTATTCTTTGACTCACCCTTATTCCCATAATCTCATCAGGTTTATTTTTAATATTAATAATCAGTATAGATAGATAGGCTCTTCGTCCAATTTATTTTTAGCCCACACTCTTCACTAACCTCTATAACCTCCTGTATTACTTTTTCTGCATCCCCTATGCTGTTTGATGGCATATCTGATAGCTGTAATCCATCATCTGCTTAAAATAATGACATTATCTAAAACCTTTAATCCTGGTAACCTTTGCCCAATTTTTCCAATCTTTCCATTATTTTTTATGTTACACCCATTCACTCACTGTCTGCATCTAGGGTGATTCCTCCATTCACTACCTTTAATGCCTGTGTGATTTCAAAAGTAGCTTAATAGCTTCTTCCTGAGGGTATCTTTTAAAGGAGAGAGTGGAAAGTGAAAAAGTACTAAATCAGGTGTTTGCCAGAGGTTTCCACAAAGAAGTTGTGTTAGTTTATTGAGTTGTTATAATTTGATCTATGAACTAAGTGTCCTTATTAGCATTATATTAGTGCTAGAATAATGGAAGAATGGAAAGGAATATTGTTGTGCACATGTTGTGAACTTGTCCTCAGGATGGATTGAAAAATGGTGCCAGGAGATGTGAGTTTGCAGTGCTGAAGGAGAATACACCAAGTATTGGCTTCTACAAGAGTAAAGGAGCCATCGACTTAACTGAGAAGAAGGGATACCACCTCCTTAGGATGCAGCATGCACAAATGGTGAAATTTGTAGAGAAAGCTTAAAGTTTGGCATTTGTAAAAGGAAAATGTATTGTTTTATAGACATGTTTTAATTACTGAATGAATGGCTAGTTATTTGTGTTGTGCTTTAATACTGAGGCATGCAGAGGAGGAATTAGCCAAGTGCCTTTTTTTTTTTTTTTTCCTCCTTAGTCTTGTAGAATTGAGAGCAAGTTTGTCTGTCCTTTTGGGTGAAAACCCTGTTGTTGGGTGAAAACCCTGTCCAAATGTGACTACTCATATCTCATATACTGGTATACCCTTGAGGTTGACAAGAGCAATGTGAAGAGAAGTTGGTCTTTTTTATGACAGAGATGCAGTAAGTTCAAATTTATTATATCACTATTTGAGAGTGAGTATAAACCGTGGCTGATAACTTTATTTGTTTTGCTTTGGCCAATGGTGCAGGGTAGGGCTGCTTTCTTTTACTGACACTGATATGGCTGGTCATTGGTGGTGTCCAGTTGCATGAATGTCCTTCAATCTACACAAATGCCCTTCAGACCCCTCTTTATCCCCTCAAAGAAGGAAGAGAGGCGGCTTTGTCCTGCAGTTCACTAGATTCAAATTCAGATTTGCCTGGGGTAGCATCTACTGTTACTACTACAGTACTGTGCCTAATGTTAAATTATATTAATTTCCATTGGAAATCTTTCAAGGTCTAAGGATTAAGTAACTGTAATATGATAGAATTATGTACTGGTATTCACTGTGCTACACTAGTGTTCTGCAGAAAAAAAATGTAATGATTTAGGATTATTTTTTTAAAGACACACCTCTTGATCAGCCAGGATATTGGTGTGCCCATATCACAAAGATATGACAGAGAATAAATTAATGTTCATCAGTGCAGAAAAGAACATGTAAATGGGATAATCGGGACAACAGTGCACATCGTGGCACTTTATTTCTTCATACATAAAGATGACACCGTGTTCCCTAATTAGGAGACCCTGTATTAAAATTGGCCATGGTACTGCTGAAATTTCTTTGGATGTGAAGCTAAACCAAATTCCAGGACCAGTTAATTGCCTCCCAGTAGTTACTGGAAACTGTTGGGAAGTAAGAATTCTCAGGTATATAATAAGATCTGTAACAGTGTGAGAGTTTTATTTTAGACTGATGATTGTGTAGCTAGCTGCCAAGCTTGTGGCTACGTTTCACTATCATGGTAGAGCTTTCTTGGGACAGTGGCAGCCACCCATGTACCTGTGCCAATGAAGTTGGAGGAGGTTATGCACTTGCCTATGATTGTCTATCTGTTTGTCTGTTTGTCCAGATGATATCTCCAAAAGTTCTCATTGAATTTCAATGAAATTTTGTGGAAGGGTGGGTCATGGGCCAAGGAAGAAGTGATTAAATATTGATGGGGATCCAGATCCAGAATATCCTACACAATCTCCAAATCTAAATGAATTTGAATGAAATTTTGTGCAAGGGTGGGCCATGGACCAAGAAAGAATTAATTAAATTTTGGAGCAGATCCAGATCTGGATCCTTTGTAATGACATTGGCGGAGGTGTGTGCTCTCTGAGGGCTTTCTAGTTGTGAAATGTTGCAGTATGAAGAATAGATGCAGGTAAGAGAGGTAAAGTGATCTTTTAAAAATTAAACTACAATAACAGGAGCAGTCGTAAAGTTCTGTTGAGCGAGCATTGAATGCGCATGTGAAATCTCTGGGAGCTGTCAGAAATTTCATAAGAAGTTATACATAAGTAGCAAGTCATCTGAAGTAGAATGAAACTTATTGATTAATGGAAAGTGTAATTTGTTGATACCAATAAAATTTCACCTTTTACTACCATCCCATACAAAGTTTTAAGATGAATGAATGAATGAAACATACAAAGTTTTCATGTATGCTTTATATGTCTTCAAACAGAGCATATTATTTCCTCTGATTATACGTGTCATCATATGGAAGGATAATTATTTGTGTACAGTGATCCCATAGTTATTGTGCACTTGGTTATAGCAGTTTCCTATATCACTAAGATGAAAATCTTCACTCTTGCTGTTATCATGTATTTTTTGGCTCAAAAACATTGTTATCGCGCAACTGAGCTGGTTTCTGCTTACGATAATGGTGCCGTATATGTGGTTTCTGATGACTTTGATGGATTCAAAGATGAGGCCCTACTCGAGGAGTTAATCCCAGGTGATGGAGACCACTAACTCCACTCTCTAGCCTCAGAACTCCATGCCTCAAGCCCATCTCAGATCTCTCTTTCTCCATTAACCTAACCATGCCCATATGTTTTTCTGATACTTACCACAACAGCATACTGTATATGTACAGGTACCTCTCGATTTACATTGAGTATAAATTACTCGTTTTTGAAAAGATGAAGAAGTGGCTAGCGTGGTTACAGGACAGGGGTTCGATTGAAATGAGAACTGAATATATTGAGAGCAAGAAGCACATAAAGAGACTAGTGAAGAGGAAAAAGTAGGAGATAAATGATGATCTTGGAAGAAAAGTGAATGCAAATTACTCTGAAAATAGGAAGTTATTGTGGAAAGAGGTGTGGAAATGTAAAAGTGATAGCAGAAAGTAATGTGAAAGTGTAAAGGATGTAGGTGGTAGATTATTAACCCGTGGGGATGAAGTAAAGATCAGATGAAAAGAATATTTTGAAAGCCTGATGAATGGGAATAGAGAGAGCAGAGCCACTGTAAACATGGTTGGTTTTGAGAGTATGCAGAGATGGAATGCAGTGCCAGGAAATGTGACGTGCATGCAGGTGAAGAACGGTGTGAAGCAGCTGAAAAATGGGAAAGTAGCTGGGACTGATGAGGTATATGCAGAGATGATTAAGTGGAGTGGAGAGAGTGGAATGAAGTGCTTGTTGGAGATATGTAAGAAGACATGGATGAGTGAAACTGTCAGCAGAATGGAAAAAAGGCTGTGATTGTACCCCTGTACAATAATAAAGGTGAGCGAAGTGAGTGCAAGAATTATCGCGGCATAAGCTTATTGAGTGTTGTAGGGAAGGTACATGGAAGAATTATTATAGATAAAGTGAGGGAGATATCAGAGGTCCTAGTGAGTGATGAACAGGGTGGCTTTAGGAGTGCCAGAGGATGTGTGGATCAAATATTTGCAGTGAGGCAGATAGTGAAGAAGGCTTTGCAAGAAGGACTGTAAGGTGTTTATGGCATTTATGGATCTGGAGAAAGCATATGACAAAGTAGACAAAGAAGGATTGTGGAAGGTTTTGCTCATGTATGGTGTAGATGGTAAGCTGCTAGGTGCTGTCAAGAGTTTTTATGATGGTAGTGAGGCACGTGTAATGGTAAATGGGCATCGAAGTGAATGGTTCATGATCAGTGTGGGTGTGTGACAAGGTTGTGTGATGTCCCCATGGTTGTTCAGTATAAATATGGATGGGGTGATGAGAAAAGTAAAGACATGGGTACTGGAGAGAGGGATGGTGTTGGCAATGAATGGAATACAGTATCTCAGATTTGTTGCATGCTGATGATGCAGTGTGACTTGCACTTCCTCAAACCTCTCAACACCTCCATCATTTCTCTCCCTGAGTCCTCCACTCCCTCCCTCTTGTCCCTCATACAATTTCTCTCCCTTCTCCACTCTCCACCCCATCCTTCCTTCATTTCTCTCCCCCACGTAGCCACTCAGGGGCATCTGATCCAGCGGGCAGAATGGGCAAGTGTCAAGGGTCCACCACCCTGAGGGGCCCACAAATGCAGTACTAACCATGATAACTCTGAAGGAATTAATATTCTTCATATGGGTATTGGGGTGGATTTTCCTATTATATTTGTTTAAATGCTATTTTTAGCCAGTACAGTCAGTTCAGTAAACTTAGCATAATATGATCTGAATCAGAAATTTTACATTTGCTTGACTGTATGTAGGCCAAACATTTGCCACACAGAAAAAAAGAAAAAGAAAAAAGTTGTTTGTTTAAATGGAAGTAAAATACGTACACTGAGGTGGTTTGGCCATGTGGAGAGGATGGAGGGTGAAAGACTGACAAAGAGAGTGTATGTGAGGGAGATGGAGGGGGGAAGAGGGAGGGGGAGGCCGAGGATGAGATGGAGGGATGGGGTGGAGAGGTATATGAGAGAGGGGGGTGTGAGTTGGGAGCAGGGCAGTGAAATGGCGTATGACAGGGCGACTTGGAGGCGATTTGTTTGTGGCCACCCCAAACGGGATTGAGGCGTCTGGCAATAGATAGAAAATACGTACCATTATTTGTATTTTTTTTTTTTCCCCTCACAGTAATCTGTCAGTTTTACAGTTTGATCCTGCTTCACTGCACACAGCCACTCCATACTCCAGCCTGCTTCACCCAGTAATTTTACCCCACTCCACCCCACCCAACCCCACCATCACACTGTTCTACCCCATGCAGTCCCACAATACTCTACCCCACTTCACCTGTCAATTTTACCCCATTCCACCCCATCCAACCCTGCAGTTACCCCACTGCACCCAGCCCAGTCCTGCCATACTCTACCCTACCTCATGTGTCAGTTTTAACTTGCTGTACTCCACCTAACCCCACCAGTTCCCCCGACCTGACCCAACACCACCATACTGCACCCTACCTTTCGTGTCAAATTTACCCCACCCCACATTACCAAGCCTTGCAATTACCCCACTTCACTGCTCTCACCTCAGCCCTGCCACATACTACCATACATCACCTGTCAGTTTATCACACTCCACCCCACCAAACCCCATTGCCCCACTGCACCCCATTGAATGTTATCATACCAAACCCTTCCTTACATACTCTACCCTACCTCCTGTATCAATTTTATGTCAGTCCACATCTCCCAGTCATACCACTACCCCACTCCACCTCATGCAACCCCTCCATACTCAACCCTACCTCATCATTCAGTTTAGTTTTGCTCCACCCCACTCGTCCCCCAAATTACCCCACTTCATCTCACACAACCCTGCCACCCTGTACCATATCCAGCCTATTATGCCACTCCACCACACTCAACCCCCTAGTACTGCACCCAATCTCTCATGTCAGTTTTACCACAATTTCTCCTTACCCATCCACACAATTATCCCATTCCACACCATCCTACTCTGCTATTACTCCACTCTGTCACATCCTACTTAGGCATTACCTCACTCCACCACATCCAACCCGGTCATATTCACCCTTCCTCACCTTTAGATATTACCTTGTTTCCTCACAACACACCCCAACATTACCGTACTCCACCCCAGTCAACCCCAGTATTACCACACTCCAACACAACCAACTCTGCCATATTCTAGCTTATCTCATTTGTAAATTTTACCAGAATATACCTCACACAACCCTGCCATTCTCTGCCTTGCCTTATGTGTTAGCTTTATCCCACTCAACCCTGCCATACTCTACCCTACCTCACTTGTCAGTTTTACTTCTGTCCACCCCACCCAATCCCACCATTATGCCACTTCACACAAGACAGTCTTATCATTGTCTGCCCAACCTCACCATTAATTTAACCCAGTTCACCTCACCCAACCTCACCATTACCCCACTGCATCCCACCCAGCAGTACTTACGTACTCTACCTCTTCTGTCAGTTTTACCCCACTCGACTCTTCCCAACTCAGCCATTACCCCACATCACCCCAACTAACCCAACCATTTCCCCACTCCTCCATAGCTAACATTCCACTCCATGCCACACAACCCTGTCATACTCTATCATATCTCAGCAGGCAGTTTTTTGTCCTCCACTCCATCCAACCCCACCACACCTGTCAGTTTTGCCCAACCCCCAAAACTGCACCATTACCCCACCAAACCTCTCCACCTTTACCAACTCCACCCTAGTAAACCCTCTCATAGTTTACTGTACCATTCCTGTAGTTTTAACCCACCCCACCCCACCAACTCTGCCATACTCCTACCCAACCTCACCAGCCAAAATTACGCCACCTGCCCCAGCCAAACCCCCCATAATTCACCGTACCTCACATGTTGGATTTATCCCGCTTCACCCCACCCAACCTCATCATTACCCCACTCCACCTCACCCAAACCCACCAAACTACCATACATCACCTGCCAATTTTTCCCCACTCCACCCCACCCAACCACTACATTGTCCCAGTCCATCCCACCATTTACCCCATTCCACTCCACCCGACCTAGCTGTACCACCCCACCTATTGATTTTACCCCACTCCAACTCACTTAACCCCCACCTTGACACCACACCACAACATCAAACCCCAGTATATTCTTCTTTAACCTCACCTCTCACTTTTATTCACTCCATCCCAGTCGGCTCCAGCACTCACCCGCTCCACTCCGGCCAACCCCACCATACTCATCCCCACCTTACATGTCGATTTTACCCCACTTCACCCCACCAGATGCCACCATTACCCCACTTTTACCCAACTTCATCCTACAGCCAACCCCACCATTACCCCACTTTTACCCAACTTCATCCTACAGCCAACCCCACCATTACCCCACTCCAAACCACCAATCCCAGCCATACTTTACCCTACCTCACCGTTAGTTTGAACCCACCACGCCCTTCCTAACCCCACCATTGACCCACCCCAACCCACCACACAGTATCCCATCTTATATGTCAGTTTTACCCCCACTCCACCCAACCCAACC
The DNA here is from genome assembly GCF_032717465.1 of Coenobita brevimanus. Lineage (NCBI taxonomy): Eukaryota > Metazoa > Arthropoda > Malacostraca > Decapoda > Coenobitidae > Coenobita > Coenobita brevimanus. Next base: position 7,827,878 of record NC_137038.1, read on the forward strand.
CAATCATTACACCGCACCACCCAACCCAACTTTCACAAATGCAAGTTAACAAATATACAGGATATGTTTAGTACACTTGGTGCGGCGATGTGTGTGTGTGTGTGTGTGTGTGTGTGTTCTTACCTAATTGTATCTTTACAGGAATGAGTCAAGCTCGTACTGTCCTGTGTCTTAGACCATATTTATCGTACATATCCTTAAATTTGTGAATTGTTTTGGCACACACTATTTCATTCGGTAGTGCATTCCATTGATCAATTGCTCTGTTTGGGAAACTGGATTTCCTTACGTCTTTATCACCTCTCCTTATGCAGTTTTTTGCAGTGTCCTCTTGCTGATGCTTCTCCATATGTTAAGTAATCATTTATGTCTATTTTTTCCTTTTCTGATATGCACTTATATAGCATTATCATGTCACCTCTTTTCCTTCTCTCCTGTAGTGTTGGTAGATTCAGTTTATTTAGTCTTTCTTCGTAGCTTAGGTCCCTTAAGCTTGGTATCCATCTTGTAGCGGCCCTTTGAACTTTTTCAATCTTGTCTATATGCTTTTTGAGATGAGGACTCCAGACTATTGATGCATATTCCAGGGTTGGTCTAATGAATGATGTTATTATCCTTCTTAGCATGTCTTCATTTATGTATGTGAATGCTATTCTCATATTTGCAAGCAGTGTATACATGTTCCGTACCTTCTCGCTGATGTGGTCAGCCGGAGATAGTCTGTTATTGATAATCACACCTAGGTCTTTCTCTCTTTCTGATGTGTATAGGGTTTTATTTCCTAACTTATAATCCCAATCAGGTCTTTTTCCACTTTTACCAAACTTGATTACATGACACTTGTCCACATTGAATTCCATTTGCCATGTACTACTCCATTCATGAAGTTTATTTAATTCTTCTTGTAGCTCCCTACAAGAGTCTGTGCTAGTAATGCTCCTTTGTATTTTTGCATCATCTGCGAACATATTCAGATAGCTCTCATTTCTAGTGTTACTGTTTATATCATTTATGTACACTAGAAACATGATTGGTGCCAGCACCGAACCCTGTGGTACTCCACTAGTCACTTCTTTCCATGATGAGTAGTTTCCTCTTAGTACTGTCCTCATTTCTCTTTTTATGAGAAAGTCTTGCATCCAACAAAACAGTTTGCCTCTAATTCCTCCTTGATGGTACAGCTTCCATAAAAGTCTTTGGTGTGGTACTGTGTCAAAAGCTTTCTTGAAATCTAAATAGATACTGTCCAACCATCCTTCCCTTTCCTGTATTGTGTTTGTTACTATGTCATAGTAGCTCAACAGATTAGTAACACATGATTTTCCTTTTCTGAAACCAAACTGTCTTTCTGTTATACTGTGTTCTTCTAGATGATTTACCCAAGCTTTTCTTATAAGTTTTTCTAAGCCCTTGCTTACAACACTGGTCAGTGATAGGCCTACTGGTCGGTAGTTGAGAGGATTTTGTCTATTTCCTTTCTTGAATAAGGGGACTATATTTGCTTTTTTCCAAATATCAGGTAGTTTCCCTTGACTCAAGGATTTCTTGAAAATTAAAAATAATGGTTTACTTAACTCCTTTGCACATTCTCGTAACACCCAACATGAAATTTCATCAGGACCACTTGCTTTTCCTCTGTCTAATCTACTTAACTCCTCCTGTATTACTTTTTCTGCTATTTGTATATCTGGTAGTATGTGTGGACATGCGTGTTCCACATAGTCCCTCTCAAAATTTTTTTCTTCTGTAAAAACTAATAGGAAATTCTTATTTAGTGCTTCACAAATATCTTTCTCTTGTGTATAAGTGATTCCCTCGTCCGTAATGGATTGTATTATATCTTTTACTTTGGTTTTGCTTCTGATATAGCTGTAAAACAGCTTTGGTTGATCACTACTTTTATTTATTATATCCTCCTCAAACTGTTTTTGGGCTTCCCTCCTTATTCTTGTATAGTCGTTTCTTGCCTGTTTGTAATTATTATACGCCCTTTCACTATTGTGTCTTCTGTATCTATTCCACAACAAATCTCTTCTTTCTTTTGATTTTTTACATTCTGTATTGAACCATTTCTGTATTTTCTTATCTGCTTCTTTGTGCTGTGGGATGTACTTCTGGACTCCTATTTCATAAAATTCACAAAATTTTTTATATACAGCATTTAAATCTTGTCCTCTAAGCTCATTTTCCCAATCAACTTCTAAGAAATACTTCTTTAGGTCTTGATAATTTCCCTTTTTATAGTTTATGCTCTTTTTGTAACTGTCATTGCTGTTTACTATGTCATATGCTATCCTGAAGTTATAATTTAGTACTGCATGATCGCTTTTGCCGAGTGGAGGGTGATATATTAAACTGTCAATGTCATTTTCTTGCCTAGTAAATATTAGATCTAGCACTGAAGGTACATCAAGTCCTCTTTTTCTAGTGGTTTCCCTCACATGTTGCGTTAAGAAAAACTCTTGTACGAGATCCAGGAGCTTTTGGTCCCAACAGCTTTCTTGGCTATTTATATCTAGAGTATTCCAATTTATATTTATATTGAAGTCCCCAGTTAGTATAATTCTTTCCGATTTCTCTTCCATTTTATGTAGCAAGGATCTTATACTTTGAATTGTACTCTCTGCCAGGTCCTCATATTCGTCTCTTTCCCATGTGTTTGATCTGGGTGGCATATACAAATTGGCTACAGTTACTTTACCTTCAGATGTGTCGATCTCTACTGCAATCAGTTCTACTTGTGATGGTATATCTAGATTTATTTCCTTGACTTTTAGATTTTTCTTAGTTAATATTATAATTCCTCCTCCTTTTTTAAAATTTCTTTCTCTTCTCCATATATTGTATTCCTCTAAGTTTAGTATGTGTGAGTGTGTGTGAGAGAGAGAGGGAGAGAGAGAGAGAGAGAGAGAACACGTCATCGGCTTGTCTGAGTTGAGTACACGCTTGCATGTGGCTGCAGGAGACTTACGCTGAAGTGAGAAATGATAGCGGTGATAGGGAGAGATAAAGAGATAGCAATGGGAGATAGTGGGGCATTGTTGAGGGAGACATCTGTGACGTTTCCTTGCTTACTCTCACACGTGCGCTGTCTCTCTATTTCTCTTTCTCTAATACTACTACCAGATTTAAAGGTAAGTCAGAGCTATAGATTATGTACATTAAGATTTAAATAACCATATAGTATATCTGATTTACTCTAAATTGGCCTAAAATTGCCATATCCATCTTGAATACTGAGTTCTAGCAAGAGATTAACGCTAGAATCAGGTAAAAGTCACGAAGAAGTGCTGTGGATCGGATGTACAGCCACAGTATTGTCTTATTCTGCCACTGAGCTGTGTGAAATAAGTTGCAAAAGGACGAAAGTTAAGGTAAAGCAACGATGATTGATTTCCTTTATTGGGATTTTGTGTGTGTGTGTGTGTGTAATTTCACTTTGTTATCCCCAGACGACTTAATTCATCTCAATAGAGTCTTATCAAACTGGGGGACATAGATACCGGCTTCACAATTTCAGTATGAGTGACCTTTCCTGGGTTGAATAAAATCGTCTGGAGGTAGCAAGAATAAAATAAAAAAAAAAAAACGCCATTGTAGTGAAGTGGCCAAGTAAAAGTGAAAAAGAAAGAAAGAAGCTACAATAACACACATTACCCCTTCAACCCGCGGACGCCACTTCGAAAAAATATTAAGGTAGATGGGGTAACGAAGGTGATCGTATTTTGTCCGGGAAGCCACAGAACGGAAAAAGTTGGGAATCACAGACTAAAGTGGTGGTAACGAAGCTGACCAGTGTCCAATAGGAAAACCTACTATGTGTACCTAGGGCACAGGCTAACAAGAGTCATTACATCAAACATTTTGTACCTGTCCGCCAGACTTTCGAATGAATGTCTTTAAGGTAAACACTTCATATTAACTTATCAGGCCGGTGTTCTAACTGCTTCCTAGTCCTGAGTCCACAGAATACGTGGTAGGCCTATAGGAAATGATGTGGGCATGGGATATGGCAAGGGAAGTGATAGCCTGTTAAGTGGGATAATGAGACGACATCATATATCTGCCTTACTGAAATATAGGCTATGGGGGTAGCTTCTGTGAGCCAGGCGTAGCATTTTTAGGGCACAATAATACATTTAATGCATACTGTATATTATGGTACAGTCACTTCTTTTCAGGTGCCAGATATGAAGCGTGGGACAATGCTTGTGGTGTGTGCTGCATGTGCCATCTCGCTCTCCATCTCATTACCCGCACCCACTTCATCTGTCCATAGCGTGACAACCACACCTTTCCATAATCCTTTCTTGACCCCCCAAACCATTCTCACACATCAGAACGCAAGCCAAAACCACTCTGTCAGTTCGAAAACTCAGGAAGCTCAAGCCGTAGTTGTCCCACTACATAAGAAGCTACTGAAACCTGAGGAAGACAGTGAAGATAAACTGCCGTTAACTCCGTCATCCATCGCTTTCCTAAATAAGTGGAGAGACAAAGGATGGCAGAAGAGTGATGGGAGCTTGAAAGTATTAAGAAAAAACGACCGGCAGAGACCTGACGAGGATATGGGGAGAGACACAAAGAAAACTTCTCAACCGATATTTCTTTTGCCACCATATATGTCAACGCCAACATTCACATACACGTCGCACACACGTACTCATTCCTTATACACACACAGTTCCACATCTATAGCATCCACTCCTACTCACACACCCTTATCACGTACAAACACACCCTTTCACACTCCTAACCCACTCACACACCCCATGCCCACACAGACACCCAGATCCGTATACAGCCTCCCTCGTTCGTCCAAAGGAACCAAAATAGCCGAAAATGAGGGTCTGGGAATGAACAAGACGAAGTTATACCAGCTCTTATCCAGCGGACTTGAAAAACATCTGGACAACGCAACTCAACTCTCTTCATCTACCCAAAGAAGTGAGTATACTAGCACATTAGCCTGTCCACTTACTCCTCCGTGTCAACCCCCATGTATTTTCCCCCAGCGATCTATTTCCGCACAGACAAAATTGTACCCATGGCGGTGTTTCTCCTCATAAATATATTTGCTAATGGACCCGCTTTCCCTATAGACCCATTTTCGCTTATAGACATATTCCCCCCTATGAAATTATTATTTCCTCATGGACTTATTTTTCCTGTGGACCTGTTTTTCCTCCATGGACCCATTTACACCATGGACATATTTTCCATTATGGACCTAATTCCCTAGTGACCTATTTTCATCCCGGGTTTGTAGACAAAATAAACAACATTGATCTGATTTGAACAAATGGAAAAGTTGTAGGTCTTCCCAGAAGTTGGCCATAGGGTTTATTAAAACAGTGTTTACATCTTACAGCTGAGGAGTCTGACAGCCATTTCTTCTGGTCGTGGGAAGCGGCATTGATCGTTGGTCTGTCAGCGTGGTGGGTGGCGGCATTGTCCACGCTGGCATTCCTCACTCGTACTTCACTGGGACAGAAAATCATCGAAACCCTTTGTCCTCTTTCATGCCTGGCCAGGGTGGAAGAAGAGACACATTTGGATAGGATAGGCATCGTTATCGATGGCAGTCCGGGCATGCGCAGACCGTCCAAGGAACTGCTGCTGAACTGTGTGTTTTATGACGATGATGACTGGATGGTAGACCTGCTTGTTCAACAGGAAATTATGGAATCAAAGGATAAAGGCAAGAAAGATGATGAAAACATGTGCGGAAACCAACAAGAACCAAGCATTTCGCAAGCCAAAATGGTGGAGATGCTAACCAAAAGGCTAGAGGAAGCGGAATATAACGATTCATCACAGAATGCAGCTATGTCCAGTACTGAAGGAGACTCGATTATACTGAACAGGGAAAAAAAGTGCAAGAGACAACATGATGATGACGATGATGATGATGACAGTGATAGTAATTCGCGTTTTGTATCAGAGTCAGAACAGTGTCCAACCTTCCTTCCTCCATCTGACTCACTCACTGACCCTTCCGAGCTCCTGAGGACCACTCGGAGGTTGTCCTTGATACAAGAAGAAACTGCTGCTCTGTAATGCCTTCCCTTCAATGTATTGCTGGAGAGGGACGTCTTCACGTGGTGGTATCGATATGATTAGGTGACTCCAGTATCCAGTTATACAAACGTCATTCAGCTTCCTCCCTACTATCCCCCCAAAGGATGGTTGATTGCAGATGAATCACAACTTCTGCCTGCAAACTACTGGAATCACATTTCAGACGAACTTGGGAATATAGGTACTATTACAAGCTTGAATGTGAGAAAGCAAAATATTGAGAGTAATCAGACAAAGGACCTGAGAGAGGATTAAGCTGGTTAAAGTATATTTGTGTGGATAAACACATGACAAGGGTTTGGACCCCCTTCTTTTTTTATATCGATGGTAATAAGACTGACTCAGGTGATGGCAGTATGAAATGCATATGTGTAGATGTTCAGCGCCCTCCTTTTGGGGGATAGGGAAGTGGTTGAAGGGCGTTTGTAGGACCAGGTAGTTAAGCGACCTGGTTACAACTGTGCCACCACTGGAAGGCGTCGCTCACCAGCACCAAGGATTATTGGTACCTCAGATTTATAGGTGCTATGAACTTGACAGTAGTTCGCTAGAGCTTAAAAGATTGGTTACACGAGACCTCCAGGCCAAATTCCAGAGATAATCAACCCGATCTTTCCTTATTGGTTTTTGTAACATTTTTATATTACACTCGTTAGTTATAGGCTACTGACTTATACTATATAGCGTAATGAGTTTGTTCTCCTCTCCGTCCTTTTTTAACAGTGATAGGGAATAATGTTTGTTCTTTTCCATACATTTGTTATTGTGCTTTGTCTCAGTAAATTCACAAATACACTGTGTAATTTAATTAGTTCCTCTGCGTGTTATTTTAGTACGTATATGCTGAGTAAAGGAGAGCTAGGAGAATTTAGGAGGAAGGGTGAACACGGAGAATGTTGGAGGAAGGGTGACAAAGGATGAAAATATACTGCAATGTCCTAAACGCCACTATATGAGAGTAATAAGGGAGCAGCTAACCTCTTCATTCCACTGACGTATTGCTGTTTTCATGTCATACCTCCAGACAATTTGAACTCAGCAAAGGCACCTCTTGTTGAAGCACTGTATGAAGGCTGTATCTAACCCCTCCTGCTCGAAGTCTCTCCAGGTAAATAAAATCGTCAGGATACAGCAAGAGTGGAATACGAAATACAGGATCGGGAAAAGGGTTAATGAATAAGTTCTGGCAATAGATGGACATTAAAATATGATGATAGTCATGAAGAAGTGCTATTTAAATAACGTAGGACGTAGGACCGTCTTGATCTACCACTTGAGCTACCCGGCACATGAAATAAACTGCAAAAGGACGAAAATCTAGGCCAAACTAAGATGAAATGGTTATAGTTATCATTGTGGGAAGTGTTTATTGTTCACGTAATGCAGCTCAGGGAAGAGCAACTGGACATGCCTTAAACCTTCAGTAGTGACATCTTAGGATTCGTTCTTGCTACCACCGACGACTTTTTTTTTTTTTTCCAACTTCGGATAAATTTTTTGAGTTGGAGGTCTGGTACAGTCTCCAATAATCCGTGCACTATATTGTCTGCTTTCATCTGACGGAACTGGGGCACTCCTGCAGCTTGAATACTACGTCGTGGTTGCATGAGAATTGGTTAATTTTGTTATGAGGTTGGAATGAGTCTCCTTGGTTACTCGTCAACTTTATCCTCCAGTTTGACAACACCTGGCCAGCAACCGAACTGAAATGGGTTAACGATCTTGTCAGGTGGGAAAAAAAAAAAAAAAAAAAAAAAAAAAAGCGATTACAGCAGCCCCGACTAAGGCTGAAATATTTATCAAAGTACGAAAAACAGAACTTTAGTTTTCCTTCAATACTGTCATACTTTTTTTTTTTTCCTACTGGAATATCTTGAAAGGAAAGCTAACGTTTACTAGCTTCCTACGTCAATTTTCTTTCGTTTCGAAAACATACGGTCATTTATGGGAATCTACTGTGTGTTTGTACTAACCTTTCAAGCACTCGCATTGTCATTCACTGGCGTAAGCGTAAGAGAAGTTTAAATGTTGCAGTATGACGTCCATTTCGCTAACTAGGGACAAAATGACATCTAGCGGTTGAATGCTACGTTTTGGAGTTTCTCGGCTGGTATACACCGCTTCTAACGGGGGGAGAGCCAGAGAACACCAGACCACCACAGGAGAGAGATGAGCCGGCTTTGGGGACGACGCCACGCCCTTATAACTATGGTAAATACCGTTACTTTTTATTACTGGTGTATTGAATTGCCATCAGAAATTACACCGAAGTATCAGTATAGAAGACGGTGTATTAGAAACTTAAACATTCGATCTGTAGGCTACTAATCAATCACAGCACAAGGTCTAGTGTCACAACATTCCACCCGACCACCAAACTCGATTAAGTAAATTATATCCTAGAAATATGGTCAGCACTGTTACTTTTCATTACAAGCTCATACAGTAATTAGGAAACGTTATACCTGGGTGTCATTTAGCATCAGATTGGAAGCAAAGGGTATAATAACAGCTCAGACGTTCGATATATACCGGATACATTTGCCGTAGTCAACCTTGCACCTATCCCTGAACTTGTTACACCACACTTGTGTCGGAAAATTATACTTAGTTTTCGTTTGAAACAACAGTATTGTATGTGTAGGTATTAATCACACCATATAAGGCATAGAAGTGCAGTAGAAATGTAATAAATTAAGAGAGAGGTAGTCGGGCAAGATATTCTGGTGGGTCGAGTGGGGCAGCCAGGGAGGGAGGGAGGGAGGAAGAAAATTAGGGTATCATACTCGTTAGGTTAGGAAGCTTTCTAGAATACCTTTCCCTCATCAGTTTGCTTTTGATAACTGTGCGTTATATTTTAATTCATTTAATCTGTGGAGGTATTAAAAGAATAAAAAAAAAAAGACAAAGGGAAGGAAGTGCTAGACAGCTTCCATCGGCCAGGAAAATACGGCCAAAGTGAGAATGGTGGTCGCTGAGTGAAGGGATAAAGATGAAACATTGACGCTGCTAATCACAGTATATTATTATACCGCATTTTTTCTATAACCCATATCCTCACTAATCCCTTCTTACTACTAACTGGTTCAGTAAGACAGAATTCGGATGGTGATGAGGCAGGAGGGAGGGAGATGATGGAAGGTGGTTTGCCAGGCAGAGGCCCAAAGGAGCACGCGCGCGCGCGCGCGCACGCACACACGCACGCGCACGCACGCGCACACGCACGCGCACGCACGCGCACACGCACGCGCACACGCACGCGCACACACACACACACACACACACGCACGCGCACACACACACACACACGCACGCGCACGCACACACACACACACACACACGCGCACGCACACACACACACACGCGCACGCACACACACACACACACACGCGCACGCACACACACACACACACACACGCGCACGCACACACACACACACACACACACACACACACACACACACACACACACACACACATATACACACGGTAGTCTACCCCCCCACACACACGCACAGACACATGCACACGCACACAACCACCCACACCCACAACCACCCACACCCACAAGCACGCGCACACACCCAAACCCACACGCGCACACCCACACCCACACGCGCACACCCACACGCGCACACCCACACCCACACGCGCACACCCACACCCACACGCGCACACCCACACCCACACGCGCACACCCACACCCACACGCGCACACCCACACGCGCACACCCACTCACATGCATACACACCCACCCACATGCATACACACCCACCCACATGCATACACACCCACACGCATACACACCTACACGCATACACACCTACACGCATACACACCTACACGCACACATTCCTGCACGCACACAGACCTACATGCACAAACACCCACTCACTTTCTCTCTCTCTCTCTCTCTCTCTCACACACACACACACACACACACACACACACACACACACACACACACTAGGAAAGTTCGGTGTTATACACTGGGTGACCACTTCGAACCACAGCACTCATATGTGAGACGAGTGCTAGTGAAGCATAAGCGAGACACGTTAACTGTGTGTGAGATGAGAGAGGGTGGGACGAGGGGGTTTAGGAGGCCCCAGTTGCCATAACCAACCTCCTTCCATCCCCTCAACCCTCTCTCACACAGCTACCAGATGGGAAAGTATGTGGCCATATATTGCATCACTAATTGTCTCATATAATGATTCCAAAAGGCGAGTCAGTGTTTAACGCCGAACTATCTCCAGTGCACACACACACACACACACACACACACACACTTAATTAGAAATTTGTCTTTTAATTATTTCTTGACAATGTTGTACTGGAATAACTTACTTTGACCATTGAAAGCGTTATTTACCCCCCCCCCACATTACTGACCCAACCACTCTTCTAACAACCACCCTACACCCGCCCACTCATTCCTGATACCTACTCCATATCCGATACCTACCTCATAACCAACAGCAACCCCACACACAAGGCCAACCCCACACCAGTACCAACCCCACACCCAATAACCACTCCCACCCAGTCACTCGGCACCCATCCACCAACATCTTTTACCTACCCCACACCTACCCACCCACACCTGATACGTATCCCACGCCTACCTACCCACACCTGATACCTACCCCACCCCCACCCACACATGACACCTACCCCACACCCACTCACCCATGACACCTACCCCACACCCACTCACCCATATCTCAGACCTACCCCACACCCACCCACCCATATCTCAGACCTACTCCACACCCACCCACCCACCCACCCACACCTCATACCTACCCCACACCCACCCGCCCACACCTCATACCTACCCCACAGCCACCCACCTACACCTGATACCTGTCCCACACCCACCCACATACACCTGATACCTGCCCCACACCCACACACCTACACCTGATACCTGCCCCACACCCACACCTGATACCTGCCCCACACCCGATACCTGCCCCACACCCGATACCTGCCCCACACCCGATACCTGCCCCACACCCGATACCTGCCCCACACCCACCCACCTACACCTGATACCTGCCTCACACCCACCCACCTACACCTGATACCTGCCCCCCCACACACACACACGCACATGATACCTGCCCCACACCCACCCACCCACCCACACCTGATACCTGCCCCACACCCGATACCTGCCCCACACCCGATACCTGCCCCACACCCGATACCTGCCCCACACCCGATACCTGCCCCACACCCGATACCTGCCCTACACCCGATACCTGCCTCACACCCGATACCTGCCCTACAACCGATACCTGCCCCACACCCGATACCTGCCCCACACCCGATACCTGCCCCACACCCACCCACCTACACCTGATACCTGCCTCACACCCACCCACCTACACCTGATACCTGCCCCCCCCCACACACACGCACATGATACCTGCACACACACCTACCCTACCCACCCACACCTAATAGCTACCCAACACCCACCCACCCACAGCACCTACCCCAAACCTCATACCTACCCCACACCCACCTACTCACACTTCATACCTACCCCATACGCACCGACCCACACCTCATACCTACCCCATACGCACCCACCCACTCCTCATACCTACCCCACACCCACCCACCTCATACCTACCCCACACCCACCCAGCCACCTACCCCACACCCACCCAGCCACCTACGCCACACCCACCCACCCACCTACCCCACACCCACCCACCCACCTACCCCACACCCACCCACCCACCTACCCCTGATACCTACCCCACACCCACCCACCCCTGATATCTACCCCACACCCACCCACACTTGATACCTACCCCACATCCACCCACCCACACCTGATACCTACCCCACACCCACCCGCCCACACCTGATACCTACCCCACACCCACCCGCCCACACCTGATACCTACCCCACACCCACCCACCTACACCCCATACCTACCCCACACCCACCAACCCACCCACACATCATACCTACCCCACACCCGCCCACCCACACCTGATACCTACCCCACACCCACCCGACCACACCTGATACCTACCCCACACCTGATACCTACCCCACACCTGATACCTACCCCACACCTGATACCTACCCCACACCCACCCACCTACACCCCATACCTACCCCACACCCACCAACCCACCCACACATCATACCTACCCCACACCCGCCCACCCACACATGATACCTATGCCACACCCGCCCACCTATACCTGATACCTACCCCACACCCACCCACCAACACCTGATACCTACCCCACACCCACCCACCCACACCTGATACCTACCCCACACCCACCCACCTACACCTGATTTTTACCCCACACCCACCAACCCACCCACACCTGATACCTACCCCACACCCACCCACCTACACCTGATACCTACCCCACACCCACCCACCTACACCTGATACCTACCCCACACCCACCCACCCACACCTGATACCTACCCCACACCCACCCACCTACACGTGATACCTACCCCACACCCACCCACCTACACGTGATACCTACCCCAAACCCCCCCCACACCTCATACCCCCCACACCCCCCACACCTTATACCCACCCCCCACACCTTATACCCACCCCACTCCCACCCACCCACACCTGATACCCACCCCACACCCGATACCCACCCCACACCCGATACCCACCCCACACCCACCCACCCACACCTTATACCCACCCACACCTTATACCCACCCCACACCCACCCCACACCCACCTAGCCACACCTGATACCTACTCCACACCTGATACCTACTCCACACCTGATACCTACTCCACACCCACCCACACCTCATAACTACCCCGCACCCACCCACACCTCATAACTACTCCGCACCCACCCACCCACACCGCATACCTACCCCACATCCACCCACCTACACCTCATACCTACCCCACATCCACCCACCTACACCTCATACCTACCCCACACCCACCCACCCTCAACAGACATCTGCCTCACACGTACCCACCTACCCACCCACACTTGATAACATTTACTCATGTTGACGATATCGAACTATTAAAATGCCTAATGGTGGCCTGAGGTAGGTCAAAAATTCATGGTTTAGTACCGTATGTTTTTCAGAGTTTTTTCTTTCTTTTTACTCTCTCTCTTGATTTTGTGATGCTCGAGACTGCCAGAAAATGTATTACTTGGTGTATATTTATTTTTGTTTTTTTTTCTATAATTCTCTGGTCACACATTTTCTCATTTGCCATTGTTATCTTCTCCGTCATGTTATTCACAATTCCTCTGTTTCTTTGTTTACGTATAGATATTATCCCTGTTTTAGCCTTGCTTTGTATCTTTCACTTCACTCTGCTTCTCTTCTCATTTTGCCACACGCCCTTGCCTGCCTCACTTCTCACCCTGCCACATTCCTCACCCTGCCACACTCCACACCCTGCCACACTCCACACCCTGCCACACTCCACACCCTGCCTCACTCCTCACCCTGCCATATTCCGCACCCTGCCACATTCCTCACCCTGCCACATTCCTCACCCCGCCACATTGCTCTCCCTGCCACATTCCTCACCCCGGAACATTTCTTACGCAGCTACACTCCTCACCCTACCACACGCCTCACCCTACCACACGCCTCACCCTACCACACGCCTCGGCCTGCCACACGCCTCGGCCTGCCACACGCCTCGGCCTGCCACACGCCTCGGCCTGCCACACGCCTCACCCTGCCTCACTACTCACCCTGCCTCACTCCTCAACTCCTCTGCTTCACCCTCACCTTTCTTGCCTCACTCACACCTCCCTTGCCTCACCCACACCTCCCTTGCCTCTTCTACTCATCTTCGATTCTTTTAAACTTTGCATTCTTCAGCATCTGTCTAATATTAATCACTTTGTTTTTACTTCCCCGGAGAACAAGCGGAGAGCGAGAGGAAGCTGCTACCAAGAGATGAAGTGGACAAACCAAGAGGGGAAACCAAGTAAGGGGAAAAACCAAGAAGACAAACCAATTCTAGGGGACAAAAAAAGGAGGCAACCAAGAGAGAGGACGAAACAGCCAAAGAAGAAAGAATGAGAAAACGTGGTAGCCAAGACGATAAGAGACGACACCCAAGAATGCAAGAAATGAACAAGATAGATGGCCACGTCTGCTCTCCGGCTGCGTAAGTGTTGGCAAAAGAGAGCCACTAATAAGGCAGGTATGTGTTGCTGTGGTTGGTATAGCTTGTGCTGGCACCTGTAATGTAATTTCCCAGGAGCCCAGGTGTGGATAACAGCGATATCGCCAACTCAGACGGCGCAGAATTCAGCGATTGCAGTGGTTGAAGGCGGGTACAGGATAAGACTTAAGGGTACAGATTGTATGTTTTTATATTTTGTACTTTTACTATAGTGTGTGATGTGGTGTTTGTGATTTGTATTTTATTTTGTTTTTGCGTTCGTTTATTTATTTATTTATCTATTTATTAGTTGGACACTGTCAAGTTAGGGAGGTTGGGGTGGGAAGAGGGGAAATGGGGCGGGGGGATGATCAGGTAGGACTCTCTTTCCTTCCTTCCCCTAATGCTTTCACCTTTCCTTCCCGGTCTGTCCTGGCACTTCACCGTGTGCGTAATATTGTTGTTTTTTCTGTAGGCTTCTTTCTCTTCCCCTCCTTTACTTTATAACGCGCCCTGATCTTTTCCCTCTTTCCCCATCGCTTCAGACTGGCAGGGAAATAGAGAGAGAGACTGATAGAAAACATTGCTCAACTATATGATATTGGATGGTACAACTGACAACGTACTTAATATAATGCTTGATATACCTGAGCATATTGAAACTGGTATGATTTTAGCATACTGAACTTTGAAATAATCCGAGAATGTTGAACTTTGAAATTACTTGAGAATATTGAACTTTGAATATTTTGATTATACAAAACTTACTTTTTCTGCTCAGTGATATTATAGTTATTGCCATGCTAGTGTTCCTCTGTGCTGGGATTTATTATAACGGGAACTGTAACACTATGGAAATAAAGTTTTGCCATAAGCTTTATATCAACATTTATTGTGATGGAAAGAGTAAACATTTTACAAAATGAAAAGACCTGAACATCATTTAAGGAAGGTGAAACAACTATATGAAACAGTAAAAAAAAAAAAAAAAAGATACGCTAATAGTAGAGAAAAGTGAAAAAGAAAATAACAATTGGACAGAAAATAGCCTATATAAAAAGCTACGGTGCGGCTCAGAAAAAATACTTAGAACATTCTTTAAAAAAATATATATATATACTAAGCTGCGAAAACTTCAAACATAAATTGCCTCTATCATAAAATATGGACTTGGCGACTTATACTTTACAAACTTTGACACGAACGTAGAATAAATATACTGCAATAGTAATAGAATGGCGACAAGATCTTAGTACTACTGAAAGATGAACTTGATACTTCACTGATCAGACCTTAGCACCAACGATAGATATGAACTTAGAGAAATATACCAGAGTTCTTGGATGTGAAAGTATAGAGTATATGGTCATGGATTGTACTGAGAATGTACGGTACAGTACTCATGTAACTTGTGTACTGTACATATTCTTGAACGTAATACATTATTTTTCGCATTAAAACTGGTTCATCATCACTGAAAATCATTGGAATTTTTTTACATTTGCCTCATTTACGTCTGAGCATACAGTCCATTCCTCGAGGCATATGAGCTCTGCACAACGAATTACACCATGCCACCTTTTTAGGAGTAATATCAACCGTCCATACTGAGTACATGCTACTCTTTGACTGGTGTGACGTGATCAGCAGGGGTGTTATGCCTGTGGGTTATAGATCCTTGGCGATGTGTTCAGTACATATATATCCGTAAAAATTACAACTCCTTTAATTATGATACCTGAACTGTTCCCTGTCGCAACCCATTTCTAAAGCCTTTCATTACTGCTTTGGACTATCTGACTCAAGCAGATATATTAATCATCCCTCCATATGTCGGCTTACCTCTTCTTTCACTTCATCTCAGGCATGCTGTCTATGTGTAAACTGTACCAGTGTAGCTAGTTCCTGGTTTGTATGTCTGAGCAGGCTAGATAGTGTGTGTTGTTTGTATAGTTATATTTGCTAGTTACTGTATATTTGATTGCCCAATTTCAGTAATTAGTGTTGGTTTTGTATTATTATCCAGTACTAAATAATAAGGTTTTCAATACACTCATGTCCCTTAATGACATGTTTCTGGAAAGATGTCAGTCATAAATATATGTTTTTCAAAATATTCATGTCCCTTAATGACATTTTTCTGGAAAGGTCTGTCTATCTATCTATCTGTTGCCAAACGCCTCAATCCCTTATACGGGGTGGCCACATACAAATCGCCTCCACGTCACCCTGTCCCCCGCCATTCTACTGCCCTACTCCCAATTCACACCCCACTCCCTCATATACTGTACCTCTCCACTCCATCCCATCTCATCCTTGGCCTTCCCCTACCACTCTCCCCCTCCACCTCACTCACATACACTCACCTCGTTAGTCTCTCACTCTCCATCCTCTCCACATGGACAAACCACCTCAGTGTGTTTCTCCTGACGCTTCCTATCACATCCACATCCACACCACAACGCTCCTTCACAGCCTCATTTGTCAGTCTCTCTCTCCGTGTGACTCCACATGCTCCTCACAAATAACTAATTTTCACTGCTCTCACTCTTGACTTCTGTCCCTCCAACAACGTCCAAGCTTCGCTTCCATAAGTTAGAGATGGTATCACAATACTGTCATGTAATAACGATTTCACTTCCATGCTCACTTCCCTGTTTCTTATCACTGCCTTCAAGGAGCCAGCAATCTTTCTTCCTTTTTGTACCCTTTCCAGCACTTCACCCTCCAAACTTCCATCCTTACTCATCACACTACTCAAGTACTTAAACGTACTCACATTTTCTATTTCCTCATCATCCAACCTCACTGTACATTCACTGACTTACCTCTATCGAAGACCATAACTTTACTCTTCCCTATATTCACCTTTAGAGTCCGTTTCTTACACGCTCTCCCAAACTCATCCACCAAGCCTTGCAGCTCCCCTTCGTCTTCACGTAACAACACAGTATTTATCATCTGCAAACAACAGTAGAGGGAGTTTCCAAACACTGCCCTCTCTCATTAGGGCCACTCCAACATCCATTGCCCTACCTTGTATCTCTTTTATAACCCCACCCATATACAGATTGAACAACCATGGAGACATGACACATCCCTGTTTCAACCCAACCTTAAAATAGAAAAACTCACTCAGTTCACTATCCACAGGCAGCTTCAGTCTTAGCACCATCATACATACTCTTCACAGCATTCAACAACTTCCCATCTACTCCATAAACTCTTAATACTTTCCACAATCCTTGTCTATCCACCTTGTCATAGGCTCTCTCCAAATCCATGAAGGCCGCATACAACTTCTTTCCCTTCTCTAGAAACTTTTCCACTAAAGATCTAAGAATGAATATCTGATCTACACAACCTCTTCCCCTCCTAAAGCCTCCCTGTTCTCCAACTAAATTCCTCTGTTATTCCCCTAACTCAGTCAATAAGTATCCTACCGTATACTTTTCCTATTACACTAGGAAGACAAATGCCCCTATGATTACCACACCCATCTTTTTCCCCTTTCCTTTTGTACAAGAGAATAATTATGCCTGACTTCCAATCCTCCGGGACTCTACCTTCCTCCCAGGCCAATCTGCACATCTTCCACATCCAATCTACCGCTATCTCTCACCCATGCTTCAGCATTTCACCACACACTCCATCAATTCC
The DNA here is from genome assembly GCF_032717465.1 of Coenobita brevimanus. Taxonomy (NCBI): domain Eukaryota; kingdom Metazoa; phylum Arthropoda; class Malacostraca; order Decapoda; family Coenobitidae; genus Coenobita; species Coenobita brevimanus. The sequence continues at coordinate 7,845,784 of NC_137038.1, forward strand.
TGGGGCTTACCCTATTTTGACTTTCTTCATAGCTTCCACAACTTCCATCCTACTGATTTCTTCCTGTCTTCTCACCTCCCTCCTTCTCCCAGCCATTCCCCAGCCACTTATACTCGCATTACTTTCATTCTTTATGTTCAACGATTCATTAAAGTGTTTTCTCCATTTGCTCACTTTTTCTTCCTTCTCAGCTAGTAATGTACCATTTTTATTTTTCACCTCTACTAACTTCATTGCCACCCTGTCTGACTCTCTTTACCTCTTGCCAGAACATTTTTTTTTTTACATTCCCTCCACCTGACACTCAAACTCCTTCCAAATTCCTCATCCACTCTCTTCTTACTCACTCTTACTAATCTTTTCACCTCTCGCTTCCTTTCTACATATAACTCTCTCTTCCGTCTCTCAACTTCTTCCACGCCCCTATTTCTCATCCATTCATTATGTTTTTTTCATTTGTGCCGCAGCCTGTCTCACCTCTTCATTCCACTATGCTGTTCCTTGCACCCCTCTCATTTTCTCTTCACCCCATACACCACCTCACATGCTGCACATATTTCTTCTGTGAATATCTTGCACACACCTTCCACGTCCCCCATCTGCTCCAATTCATATTTACCCAATCGTTCCTCCACTTCTCTCTTATATTCTGCCTTTTTCTCATCCTCTTGTAACCTTTCCCCTCTCCTCGCCTCTGTTCTTTCCTCCCGTCCTTCCCTCTTTCTTGAAAGATGTCAGTCATAAATATAAGGTTTTCAATACACTCATGTCCCTTAGTGACATGTTTCTGGAAAGATGTCAGTCATAAATATAAGGTTTTCCATACACTCATGTGCCTTAGTGACATGTTGCTGGATAGATGTCAGTCATGTGTTCATGTAATGACAATATAGTATCTTTGTATTGAAATGTTAATGTTGACATTTAACCTCGTTATATACTTCACTTCATTATCTACCCAAGTATTTTCATTGTCATCACTAAAGGGGTTAGTTACTAAAAAGAATCTGTCTAGATGATAGATTTTCAAAATGAGCATTGTTGCTGTTAAATTTTTCATAAGCCATATTTGAATGCAGTGTTAAGTTCCTGTTTTAGGATGTAATAAAACTAGAAAGAACAAAGGAATACAATCATGTTACTCGATAATGTAAACTGTTGATGCTACTGGTGATACATACAGAGGCTCTGGCTAGTAAGATTGCTTTGCATATCAGTAAAAGTCATAAGATGTACAGCTTGAGCCGGCTTTCATGATATGCTGAAACTACAACTCATCATTGTCATAAGGTTACTGTTTAGAGTAACAACTTAAATCACCACAATTAAGTCAGTCTAAAGTCCCAGTCTGTTAAAGGAAAACTGAAATGTAATTTTCCATTCCCTATATTTTCAACAAGAGTATTTGTAACTTGTAAATCCCTGCCTACTTTTAACAAGTGAACTTAGATCAGGTCAACTTAGTCATGAAATAATCCATAAAACTCTCGTAAATGAACTGTCAAACTAAAGGTAGCATTTATCTAGTTTAAGTATTGTATTTTTAAAGACCAAACTCCCTCATAGTCTGAAGTTATATTTTTTGTGTAATTTCTCCCTGCTGTTCACTGGCTATATATTTTTTCTTGTACAAAGGCTGACTAACTCTCGGGGCTATACACTTTATTGTACCTACCCTGAAGTCATGCAAACCGGTCATGAAATTGTAATTAATGTATTTTCTATTTTTTTAAAATGTTGGAAGAATGGAGGGATGCCAATGTTGGTTATATAAAATGTTCTAAGTGCAAGATCATTTTCAGGTGGTGGTGATGGAAGCTGTGATGACAGAATGCTTTGGTGGTGGTGACACTTGAAGACAGCTGTGGTTTTGGTAATGGCTGGAGCAAGCAGATGTGCTGGCCAGTGTGATGGTGGCAAGTGTGGTGGTGACAACAGCAGGGGCAATCAGCCGAGGTGGTGGCAGCGGCAGAGGTACAATGTAGCTACGACAGGAAAGGAAGGTAGTGTGGCAGGAGCTCGTGACAGACCTCACTATCAGGACACTCAGGAAGGTAGGGTGTGTGTGTTACCCTCTGTACCAAACATTTCTCCAAAGTACATATTACTTCACATTTCAAGTCATCCTGAACTTTCTTCTGGGGTGAGATGGGATCCAGAAAACAGGGAAAGAAGCACAAAAGAGGTAGAGTATTTTACCGGGAGATAGTCCAGACATGTGCAGAGTGAAGATTGATGCTGACTAACAGAGTATGTGAATGTGGTGGAGCGGGAGGGAAAGAGGGTGACTGAGGATGGAGGGGTTCATGAAGGCTAAACAGGACCGCAACTAATGGTAAAAAGCATGCTCAGTATCAGGCTTACGGGAAATTATTTTTGAAAATACAACGTGGTTCCATTTTACGTTATTTTGCTCTAATGAGGGCATGTCACTTCAGTACTCCACAACCCTTCCAGTACCAAACCCACAGCCACACCCAAACCCACAGTGCTAAACCCACAGTATGCAGCATCTACAGTGCTAAACCCACAGTACGCAGCACCCACAGTGCTAAACCCACAGTACGCAGCACCCACAGTGCTAAACCCACAGTATGCAGCATCCACAGTGCTAAACCCACGGTATGCAGCATCCAACGTGCTAAACCCAAGGTATGCAGCATCCACAGTGCTAAACCCACAGTATGCAGCATCTACCTTGCTGAGCCCACAGTATGCAGCATCCACGGTGCTAAACCCACAGTATGCAGCATCCACAGTGCTAAACCTACAGTATGCAGCATCCACAGTGAAAAACCCACAGTATGCAGCATCTACAGTGCTGAACCCACAGTACACACCACCCATAGTACCAAATCCATATTACATAGTGTCATAGAACTAAACCCACAGTACAAAGCACCCACAATACACAACCTCCCAGAACGCAGTGTTCAGTACACAATACCAACGATACACAAAACCCATATTATGCAAAACTTAAAGCAGGGAACCTGTACATACCCCCACAGTGCACAAGCTCGCTACATAACTCCTACACACACCACAGTATAATGCAACACTCCCATAACCCTTAAGGTAATCCAACCCTTCCTTCCTCTTCCCTTTCTTTCTTTCCTTTTTTTTTTTTTTTTTGTCTTCACTTCCTCTTCCTCCGTCCTCATTATTTCTCCTCTCCAGTGTCTTCTCCCTCATTTCTCCTTCGGTTAGATAAGATTAGTTTGTAAAGTTAAGCTCATTTCTCCCTCCTCAATCTCTCCACTCTTACATTCCTTCCCTCTCTCTATTCTCCTTACTCTCAGTATAACCAAACATGTACCGCAAAATGCACCCCCTCCCAGAAAAATTATTCAACTATTCCTTTACTGAAACAAAAGAGTCCTGCTTTATTCCAATAGTTGCAGTCGATGAAAAGTATTGGACATGTTGAGAGGCGTCGACTGCCAGGTTGCGCTGACTGAAGATCGGTGGTAGACTTGAGTGTCGAGAACTGAGAGGTGGACTCCCAAGGGTCACTGACTTTCGAGGGGACACGCTTCTGTGTTTGTGTATATATTGTGTGAGGGGGGGAAGGGGGACTGGCTTGTGTGGGGCGGTGAATGATACTGGATATTAGAATATCACTAGGGTAAGCCTAGTTTATAATTCATTTTCTCAGTTGATCAGCCTGGTGGTAGTGTGGCTTAAGGTCCTCCGTAAGGGTTTACAATCGCAGAGTGGTTGGGGTTCATTGCTCACACAATACTACTCAAAAGAGCGACTGAATACTTGCTTTAATGTCAGGACTAAGTTGCCTCATCCCTTAGCGTTATGCTTTTGATGGGGAGGGAAAGAAATTGATATTAGTTTTCTCAGCTGGGAAAAGTAAATATTTGATAGCGAAGTGTCATGTTATTTAAACTGTTCACCAGGTTAATACTAAGGTCTCGGAGTATTTTTCTATCATCTGTGGAAACCAAGGCTGGGTAAGCGAAGGCAAAGGAATCCCCAGATTTTGACTCGTCTATGAAAACCACCATGAAGGTGAAATTTATCTAGTCCTGCTGCTGGATACGAGTTGTATGGTGGCATGCAGGCTAACGGCATCTAATTATTTTAAGTGTTCCATAAAAGACTTGTTAGAAACTGGAGGCTTCCTTATACCTGTGACTTCTCAATTTTATAACAGTGATGCTCCGGACCTAACGACTAAATTAGGTCCAATAGTTGTTCTGTAACGCTAAAAGTTTTTTGGTTGAAATTCATTAATGCCTGAGACTCATCAGCTTCCCACGTAAAGAACCTAAAGGGATCTAACCGTGAGCCCAGCATTCGGTCTGAGGGTCGTGTGATAAATGGTTTTGGGAGATTTTGTAACACCTCTGACGTAGCGATTTATTCGGCACATTACGCTTCATTTTCCTCTTATTAACGCAAGCTGTCACCATTAAAACTGAGGCAGGTAACGTACAAAAAATAAATCTTTAGGAAAATACGCTGCGATGCCTACAGGTCCACCTAGAAGGCGGGTGCTAATCTTGAGCCGATATTGTCGTCAGTTAAGAAGCTCCGTAACACATTTTTCGTGAGATTTATTTTCCTGAATACATCTTACTGTCCTCTTGTCACATAAATCCTTCCAATATCACCATACTATGCATAGATGACGTACAAAAGGATGCCATAAGCCCACACCCAAAAATAAATGGCTAAATAAGAGGTGTGGGGGAACTTCCTTAACAGACGAGAATAGCCTCGGAATGGCTTAATGAGAAGAGGAAGAGTTACTTGAGTAGGCTGACTTACGTGGGGAGCCGAATGAGAAGGTGAAAGCGTAGTGGTGATGTGGATGTGCAGGGATGTTAGACTTACCTTGAGATGGTTTGAGCATGTGGAGTGCAGAGTGAAACTATCAAGGTGAGAATGGGAAAGACAGAGGGTAAGGAGGAGGGGAAAAAACGGGGAGACCGAGGAAGAGATGTCTATGAGAGGATGGAGATGTCTCTGAGAGGGTGGAGATGTCTCTGAGAGGGTGGAGATGTCTCTGAGAGGGTGGAGATGTCTCTGAGAGGGTGGAGATGTCTCTGAGAGGGTGGAGATGTCTCTGAGAGGGTGGAGATGTCTATGAAAGGGTGGGGATGTCTCTGAGAGGGTGGAGATGTCTCTGAGAGGGTGGAGTTGTCTCTGAGAGGGTGGAGATGTCTCTGAGAGGGTGGAGATGTCTCTGAGAAGGTGGAGATGTCTCTGAGGAGGTGGAGATGTCTGTGAGAGGGTGGAGGTGTCTATGAGAGGGTGGAGGTGTCTATGAGAGGGTGGAGATGTCTATGAGAGGGTGGAGATGTCTATGAGAGGGTGGAGATGTCTATGAGAGGGTGGAGATGTCTATGAGAGGGTGGAGATGTCTATGAGAGGGTGGAGATGTCTATGAGAGGGTGGAGATGTCTGTGAGAGGGTGAAGATGTCTGTGAGAGGATGGAGATGTCTATGAGAGGGTGGAGATGTCTTTGAGGGGATGGAGATGTCTCTGAGAGGATGGGGATGTCTGTGAGAGGGTGGAGATGTCTATGAGAGGGTGGAGATGTCTATGAGAGGGTGATGATGTCTATGAGAGGGTGGAGATGTCTCTGAGAAGGTGGAGATGTCTTTGAGGAGGTGGAGATGTCTCTGAGAGGATGGGGATGTCTCTGAGAGGGTGGAGATGTCTATGAGAGGGTGGAGATGTCTATGAGAGGGTGGAGATGTCTGTGAGAGGGTGGAGATGTCTGAGAGGGTGGAGATGTCTGTGAGAGGGTGGAGATGTCTGAGAGAGTGGAGATGTCTGTGAGAGGGTGGAGATGTCTGAGAGGGTGGAGATGTCTGTGAGAGGGTGGAGATGTCTGTGAGAGGATGGAGATGTCTATGAGAGGATGGGGATGTCTGTGAGAGGGTGGAGATGTCTATGAGAGGGTGGAGATGTCTATGAGAGGGTGGAGATGTCTATGAGAGGGTGGAGATGTCTGTGAGAGGGTGGAGATGTCTGTGAGAGGGTGGAGATGTCTCTGAGAGGATGGGGATGTCTGTGAGAGGATGGGGATGTCTATGAGAGGGTGGAGATGCCTGTGAGATGGTGGAGATGTCTGAGAGGGTGGAGATGTCTATGAGAGGGCGGAGATGTCTGTGAGATGGTGATGTCTATGGGAGGGGGGAGATGTCTGTGAGAGGATGGAGATGTTTGTGAGAGGATGGACATGTCTGTGAGAGGGTGGACATGTCTATGAGAGGGTGGAGATGTCTGTGAGAGGGTGGACATGTCTATGAGAGGGTGGAGGTGTTTATGAGAGGATGGAGATGTCTGAGAGGGTGGAGATGTCAGAAAGGGTGGAGGTGTCTGTGAGAGGGCAGCCTGATGAAGTGCAACATGAAGGTTAATTTGTGACCACTCCTAACGGAATTTCGGACTTTGGCGATATGTGTATAAAAGTCTCCTACATTATCTCCTATATTTAAAAAGGCTGAACTTTACGCCCCTATGATTTGTATAATACGCTGGCTTTACTTGAAACAAAATACTAAAGCAGTTCTGGTCATGAGAGGGTTAATGGTGACAAGAATAACTCTTAGACTCCTGTGTTAATAATTCGGTGCTAAAATAGAATGAGTTGACGTAACTGAGTGATTAAAGATGGTATACTGTATACGGTAACTGACACGCAGATTGCACGATGTCAAAGCTCATAGTCTTATTCCAAAATGTATAGCACGGGCGTCTTGGTTTACAGTTGACTATAAGTAATTTGTTCAGTTAATGATGTAAATGTGGAAGTGTTGAAGCGTTGTGGTGTTGCTGTGGATGTGCTGGAAAATATTAGAAATACCTAGATGGTCTGGTCATGTGGGGAGAACGACACTGACTATTAGGAGGGAATGAGGTAGAGCGGATGCGAGGAGAGAGATGAAGGGATGGATTAACTTCTAGCCACCCCTTCTGGGATTAAGGCCCTTGGCTATAGATACATATACAGATAGACGAATATAGCTAGTTTCGTAAATGTTCGACTAGCATGAGGCAGTATAACTGACTGGCCATGCAACTTGTCATTAATGTACCGATATCTTTCTTCCAGGATATAAATTGTTGAGGAACTGCGATGTTGGCCTACAACTTGGGCGTGAACCACGAGAACTCAGGGTACAAGTATTAAGTTTCGTCTAGTGCAATATTTTCTAGCACTAGCATCTCCTTGGCTGTCTTTTACTGTTTAATTTTGACTGCCAAATGTTCTTAGTAATTCAGTGATTTTCACATCTGTTGCTGATGCTAGAATACCTAAACCTTAAATTAACGAATAACATGAAATTTACTGTTAATTTTTTATTGTTCTCAAAATTCATATTACTAATTTAACTAATTTTCTGTAATTTTATGTCCACTAACGATTATTTCCTCCCAGTACTCTATCTGGGTTGTCGAGTCTTGGTATTTAGTGATGCATATGAGATGGGGCAGGGTTGGGTCGCGGCAGGGATGGGGTGGAGGGTTAGGGGTGAGGCAGGGGTGGGTTGGAGGGTTGGGGGGTTGAGGGTGAGGCAGGGCTGGGTTGAAGGGCTGGGGGTGAGGCAGGTAGCTTACTGTAGACAGGTAAAGTCGTTAGGCAGAAAGGTAGAGTTTAGCTGTGACATTAGGCAGTGTGATATAGCTATTAGATACTTAACTACATTGGTTGGTTGGCTGGAAGGTTTGTTTCTTGGTTTGTTGGTTGAAATCCGGCGCCGGTATCGTCTCCTTTCTGGTCATTAGGCAACAGTGTGATCCAGCAGCAGCAGAAGCAGAAGTGGTGCAGAAGTGGTGCCTGGAAGCAGAAGTGAGCAGATGTAAGCAGATACGGATGTCAGCAAGTATATAAGTACGAGTATGCTGTGGAGTGTGAGTGACTAAGCCAATGTATGGATGAGCGTGTGAATGTGTTGTGCAATGTGTGTAACCAGTGCTACAGAAGATTATTCAACAGGATGACTGGCCACAGAAGACGGATGCAGAGGTGGATGGGGGTCGGAGCGATGCCGGATGGTGGGAGTGACGCCGGATGGTCAGAGCGATGCCAGAGATGATGGTTAAAGACACCGTAGACCGAAAAGGTGCTATAAAGAGACGGAACGCCTTGAATTGATCTCCAGAACATAGGGCATTGATCACAGACTGCCACTGATGGTATGATCTGCACCGATCGAGAAGTAAGGATAAATCTCTCTAATTTGAGGATGAAATAATGAGAAACTGATTATAATACATGACCTGTGTATAATCCACCGAAGAAAGACTATTTTTTTTTTTTTTTTCACAAGGTAGGCCAGAGACTGACAGAGCAATGGGACCACAGGGAAGTGGGTACAGAATTACAATGAACAGCATTAAGTATGCTAGAGGAAACGTACCGTAACATAAGTTCTCCGTGACCCCCAGACACTGATCCTGGAATGCTACACCTTACTGAGGAGGGAAGCTGGGTGTTGGATGGATGGAAGAGAGGATGCAAAATAGAGGATACCTGGCAGACACTGATCAGTGGAGGATGACCAGCGGAGGATGATTGGGGGACGGCGACCAGTGGAGGAAGATTAAGGAACGGCAACCAGCAGAGGAGGATTGATTGGAGGACAGTGACCAGTGGAGGAAGATGATTGATTGCAGGACTGCAACCAGCAGAGGAAGAAGATTGAAGGACGGCGACCAGTGGAGCCAGTGGAGGAAGTAGATTGACTGAGAGACTAAGACCAGAGGAGGAAGAATATTGATTGAGGGATGGCGACCAGCAGAGGAAGAAGATTGATTGAGGGATGGCGACCAGCAGAGGAAGAAGATTGATTAAGGGATGGCGACCAGCAGAGGAAGAAGATTGATTGGGGACAGTGATCAGCGGAAGAAGAAGATTGATTGAGGGATGGTGACCAGCAGAGGAAGAAGACTGAGGGATGGCGACCAGCAGAGGAAGAATATTGATTGAGTGATGGCGACCAGCAGAGGAAGAAGATTGATTGGGGACAGTGATCAGCGGAAGAAGAAGATTGATTGAGGGATGGTGAGCAGCAGAGGAAGAAGACTGAGGGATGGCAACCAGCAGAGGAAGAAGATTGGGGGACGGCGACCAATGGAGGAAGTAGATTGATTGAGAGACTAAAACCAGAGAAGGAAGATTGATTGAGGGATGGCGACCAGCGGAGGAAGAAGATTGAGGGATGGCAGCCAGCAGAGGAAGAAGATTGATTAGGGGACGGTGACCAGTGGAGGATGAGTGGATGCCTCAGGTACTGAATGGATACTTTAAAATTTTAAAGTTTATTTCCTAAAATGACAGTGTTCATAACAGCCTATTTTTGTCATACTGAAAAAGATTGAGGACCGATTGATTTACTTCTCTATTTCGGCAGGGATGGTGGTGAGAACGACAACAAGGTTACAAAGGAAGAGGAGGGGAAGAGAGAGAGAGAACGTCAGGAAGAGAAGGATGGAATATGGAAGAGGAAAATCAAGAAAACACTTGGAAGACGTCAAATTAACGTAGGACTAAAAGTTGTTGAACTGGACAGTTTTCTTCTTTTGAGTGATAATAACTGAAATAACTTGAATAATATCACACACTCGAGTTCCATATTGTCATAAAGCATTTTTTCAAACTATCATCACATTATTTTCATTGTATAAGCAAAGTCATTTGATTTTTTTTTTTTTTTTTCCGGGTTCAAGTTTGGTGTCCACGGTCTGCCGCATCTTCTCCCCTCAAGCCTTGCCGTGTCCTGCCCTGGCTCAGCTCTGCTGCTCTAAAATATGGTTATGCATTTGTGTATTATTCCTTGGATGACGAGAGGCCATTCTTAAGCTAAATATAATAATCAGGTGGTAGCACGTATTTATTTGTATCGTCAGTGAAGACTACTTTAAAGACAATGAGAGGCCACTTCCAAACTGAATAAATTGATTATAAAAAGCATTTAGGCATCTAAGATTTAGGGTACCACTCATTAACCCCATTAGCACGATGCCATACTGATCCTGCCACCGCAGAACGCCATAAATTCAGCTTAGATCTCATTCTGATGGGATTAGAAAGTAACGCTTATTTTATACAACTACTAGACTACTTCCTTACGCTGGGAGGCAACCATATAGTGATTTGAAATCTTAACACTTTCAGTGTGGCGACTTGAATTATCGGTATGGTAACTAAGTTTGCTGTTTGCTATAAAACATTAAAATTCGATCAGCGTTACTAAAGCTACCACCAGATTACATTTGGCTTCCTCGTCCTGAGAGGTTGAACACATTCCATTAAGCCTTTCAGCTGTAATGTTGCCACCAGACAGTTTTATTCAGCTTACTCCATCCCTGTACCTTAACCAGTACACCTAATACCCTTTTTCATTTAATTCGTTCGGATAGTCTAGTTATCCATACCCTATGAAGGAAGAAATAATGAATTAACACAAAGCCATAAATATGGCTATAGGGCACTAGAGGAATAGAGGGAACTTAAAGGTCGGAAGAAACATGGGAATATCAAGGAGAGGAAGGACAGGAGAACAGAAGAGAGCAGTAATGAAAGACTGGAGACAAAAAGGCCCCGTTTAATCGTCTCTTACAAGCATGCATACTGGGAAAGTGTTTCACCCGCTCCCCCAGGGGGACCATGCCGTATGAAATATGTAAGCAAAGTTTTCATATTCCCTTCACTACTGCGGTATCTCCACGAGTTAGATCGTATGACCAAAGCAAGAATAGCAGTCTATTTACCATCCACTTCTTCGTTCCTTTCAAGAGCGTAGGAGCCAGTGACTAGGCTAAGTAATAGACATTTAAGACAAATGATCAGTTCCTTATCCCTGAGTTTCAGTGGGCAGCAAACTCCAATCTTCTGATGCAAACATTTAAGGGCCACATCTGGTTGCAGTGCCTAAACTCAGTAGTTCTCAAACTTTCTGGTATAACCCTGTTTGGAATATTTAGAGTTCGTTAAAGAGAAGGAGGAAAAACTAAGCATCTTTAGTGAGTAACCAGTATACAGCCAATAGTAGTTATGAATACATCAGGTATGATTATAATTTTAATGAAATAAAAATACATTGAAGACATTAGGTCCGTTTGGTTATATGGTTACCACTAAACGTAGTAAACGTGAGCTACAAGAAACAATTAGGCTTGTCACTCGGTGTAGTCACTTAAAGATTGAATACCCAAAAGGTAATAGATGTTTTAACCCCCTTTCACCGGCAGTCTCCAAACTGAATAAAACATTCTGGTGGCAGTAAGAATTAGGTACATAATGTACTAAGTCTCATCTGAGATCAATACTCTTTTCATATTAACATGACCCAGATTTTCGTCTTAAGGAGTTTTTCAAGTAATTCAGTGTGAAATACACTATTAGTACTACATTTCACAACTGTTCTTCGTGACCAGCATCATAAGCTAATGTTAACCAGTAACAACTTTTCATGCATGAAGAGACGGAAATTTTAGGCCAGGTTATAGTAAAGAGTATTGTTCACAGTTTTTTATATATTTTGACTTTTAGATTTATTCCTTTGACGGGATTATAATTCTTAAAGGACAAGATGAAGTCTTTCTTGTATTTTCTTGAAATTATGTTTATTATGTGATGTGGATGAGGTGGAAGGCGTTGAGAAAGACTGAGATGGTTTGACAGTGTGAAGAGGATGGAGAAAGAAACTGACTGGGAGTTTGAGGTGGAGGAGGAGAGACCTAATTGAGATGGATGGAGGGATAGAGTGGAGAGATGAGAGACGGGTGAGTTGGAGGGAGGGTACCCAGATGGGAAAGGACAGGGCGACATGGAAATCTTTGACCACCCCTTATGGGATTAAGAAGTCTGAACATAAAATAATTAGTTTTGATAAGGCTGATGAGTCTAAAATTAATTTGAAATTTGGTATGACTGATTTAGCTCACTCTGAACTTTTTTTTTTTTTTCTAACCCTAACCTTGCTCAGAACTAATCTATATATTGATAAATGAGTTGGTAACAGATTAACACAATGTTGTGCTAGTCACAGAGAAGTTATGAAGAGGATGTAGTGGTATTTTGTCGTTAAGCTACGTGAAATAAGCTGCAAAAGGACGGACATCCTGGCAAGGTTTAGGTGAATCTAACTAAAGTGGAAATAACTGACCTTGAGTAATGAATTGTCATCTATCTCTGTCTATTGCCAGACGCCTTAATCCCGTAAGGGGTGGTCATAAACAAATCGCCTCCATGTCGCCCTGTCCCCCGCCACTTCACTGTCCTCCTCCCAGCTCGCACCCCCCCTCTCATATACCTCTCCACTCCATCCTTCCATCTCATCCTCGGCCTCCCCTCCCCCTCCCTCACACCCCCTCCACCTCACTCACATACACTCTTCTCGTCAGTCTCTCTCTCTCCATCCTCTCCACATGGACAAACCACCTCAGTGTGTTTCTCCTAAAGCTTCCTATCACATCCACATCCACACCGCAAAGTTCCTTCACGTCCTCATTTCTATTTGTCAGTCTCTCTCTCCATGTGACTCCACATGCTCCCCTCAGATAACGCATTTCCACTGCTCTCACTCTTGACTTCTGTCCCTCCAACAGAGTCCAAGCTTAACTTCCATACGTTAGAGTTGGTATCACAATACTGTCATGTAGTAACTTTTTCACTTCCATGCTCACTTTCCTGTTTCTTATCACTGCATTCAAGGGACCAGCAACCTTTCTTCCTTGTTGTACCCTTTTAAGCACTTCACCCTCTAAACTTCCATCCTTACTCATCACACAACCCAAGTACTTAAACGCACCCACATTTTCCATTTCCTCCTCATCCAACCTCACTGTACATTCACTGACTTCACTTCTCTCAAAGACTATAACTTTACTCTTCCCTACATTCACCTTTAGATTTCGTTTCTTACACACTGTCCCATACTCATCCACTAAGCCTTGCAGCTCCCCTTCGTCTTCACTTAACAACACACATCATTTGCAAACAACAGTACAGAGAGTTTCCAAACACTCCTATCTCTCATTAGGGTCGCTCCAACATCCACTGCCCTATCTTGTACCTCTTTTTATAACCCCATCCATATACAGATTGAACAACCATGGAGACATAATTCATCCCTGTTTCAATCCAACCTTCAAAGAGAAAAATTTACTCAGTTCACCATCCACACGCACTGCAGCCTTAGCACCCTCATACATACTCTTCACGGCATTCAACAACTTCACTTCTACTCCATATATTCTTTAATACTTTTCACAATCCTTGTCTATCCACCCTGTCATATGCTTTCACCAAATCTATGAAGGCCGCATACAACTTCTTTCCCTTCTCTAGAAACTTATCCACTAAAGATCTAAGAATGAATATCTGATCTACACAACCTCTTCCTTTTCTAAAACCTCCCTGTTCTTCTCCAACTAATTCCTCTACTCTGTCAATAAATATTCTACCATATACTTTTCCTATTACACTAAGAAGACAAATGTCCCTATGATTACCACATACTTCTTTTTCCCTTTTCCTTTATACAGGGGAATAATTATACCTGACTGCCAGTCCTCTGGGACTCTACCTTCATCCGACGCCAATCTGCACATCTTCCACATCCATTTTACTACTATCTCTCCCCCATGCTTCAGCATTTCACCACACACTTCTTCAATTCCTGGGGCTTTCCCCATTTTAACTTTCTTCATTGCTTCCACAGCTTCCATCCTACTGATTTCTTCCTGCCTTCTCACCTCCCTCCTTCTCCCAGCCATTCTCCAGCCACTTACACTTGCATTACTTTCATTCTCTATATTCAACAATTCCTTAAAGTGTTCTCTCCATCTGCTCACTTTTTCTCCCCTCTCCACTAGTAATCTACCATTTTTATCTTTCACTCCCCAACTGACTTCACTGCCACCCTGTCTTACTCTCTTTACCTCTTTCCAGAACATTTTCTTACATTCCCTCCACTTTACACTCAAACTCCTTCCAAATTCCTCATCTCTATGAACTCTCATAATTAACACTAATTGATAACCGACTTGTTTATAAACTAATTGACTGAATTCATTGACTGAATTAACTATGACCGATATCTGAAATAGACAAAGACTAACTGGCTAATACTTTTGCCTGATAATTCTCTGGCTTTAAGTATGGTTAACCGACTGTTAACTAAGACTAATAATCAACATTGGATTTTGGTTGAAAATTACTGATTTCATTCAGTGACTAAGTGAATTTTTCTCTTTGAAGGTTGGGTTGAAACAGGGATGTGTCATGTCTCCATGGTTGTTCAATCTGTACATGGATGGGGTAATAAAAGAGGTACAAGGTAGGGTAGTGGATGTTGGAGTGGCCATGGTGAGAGAGGATAGTGTTTGGAAACTCCCTGTACTGTTGTTTGCAGATGATACTGTGTTGTTGAGTGAAGACGAAGGAGAGCTGCAAGGCTTGGTGGATGAGTTTGGGAGAGTGTGTAAGAAACGGAATCTAAAGGTGAATGTAGGGAAGAGTAAAGTGATGGTCTTTGAGAGAGGTGAAGTCAGTGAATGTATAGCGAGGTTGGATGGTGAGGAATTGGAAAATGTGAGTATGTTTAAGTACTTGGGTAGTGTGATGAGTAAGGATGGAGGTTTGAGGGTGAAGTGCTTGAAAGGGTACAGCAGGGAAGAAAGGTTGCTGGTTCCTTGAAAGCAGTGATAAGAAACAGGGAAGTGAGCATGGAAGTGAAAAAGTTACTACATGACAGTATTGTGATACCAACTCTAACGTACGGAAGTGAAGCTTGGACGTTGTTGGAAGGACACAAGTCAAGAGTGAGAGCAGTGGAAATGAGTTATTTAAGAGGAGCCTGTGGAGTCACATGGAGAGACAGGCTGACGAATGAGGATATAAAGGAGCGTTGTGGTGTTGATGTGGATGTGATAGGAAGCGTTATGAGGAACACACTGAGGTGGTTTGGCCATGTGGAGAGGATGGAGGGTGAAAGACTGACGAAGAGAGTGTATGTGAGTGAGGTGGAGGGGGAAAGAGGGATGGGGAGGCCGAGGATGAGATGGAGGGATGGGGTGGAGAGGTATATGAGAGAGGGGTGTGTGAGCTGGGAGCAGGGGAGTGAAATGGCGGGGGACAGGGTGACTTGGAGGCGATTTGTTTGTGGCCACCCCAAACGGGATTGAGGCGTCTGGCAATAGATAGATAGATAGATTGACTGAATTTAGCTTTAACTGAGGCTGATAGCTGACCATAAATGACAGTTAACTGATTTTAGTAACTGAACATTAACTTTGATAATCAACTTCGGTAATTGACTAATAATGAACCTGAACTTCGGTAAATAATTACTTTGATAACTTAGTTAATATTATTTGATCTTGGTAACGGACATAACTTTGAATTAATTTATTGAACTGTTAATTACCAGTATACATGGAGAGTAATGAGGAAGATGGATGGTGAACTTGTTGAACGAAAGGCAATGATAGACTACGTGTGTGTGGATGAGCGAATGAGAAGACAAGTGTTGGATGCAACAGTGTGGAGAGGGTGGGGGAATGGAATCTCGGACCATCACTTAGTGATGGCCAAGGTAGAGCTGCAAAGAAAGTGGTTGAGGAGACGAAGGGAGAAATTGCAAGATAGTGAGAAAATGACAGAGTATAAGAGCATAGTGGAAGAAAGACTGGGAAGGTATGAGCTAGAGCAGATGGAAGGGGTGGAAGACATAATTATGTAAGATATTCACGGAAGAGATAGGCGCAGCATGTGAGGCGGTTTGTGGAGTGAGGAGGAGATGCAAGGGTGTGCAAGGGACAGCATGGTGGAATGATGAGGTGAAACGAGCTGTGGAACAAATGAAGAAGGCATATAGTGAATGGTTAGCGAGCAGAGGTAGAGGAGAAGATGAGAGAGAGAAGAGAGAGGTATATGTGAGCAGGAGAAGGGAGGTTAAGAGACTGGTGAAGGAGAGTAAAAAGAAAGTGGATGAGGAGTTTGGGAGGAATCTGAGTGTGAAATGGAGGGAGAGTAAGAAATTGTTTTGGAAGGAGGTAAAGAAAGTAAGGCAGTGTGGAAGGGGAAGTAGTAGGGGAGTGAAAGATAGGAATAATAGATTGTTGGTGGAGAAGAGAAACTGAGGAGATGGAAGGAGCACTTTGAGGATTTGTTGAATGTGGAGAGTGAGAGCAGTGCAAGTATAAGTGGTTGGGGAATGGCTGGGAGAAGGAGAGATGAGAGGAGGGAGGAAGAGATCAGTAGGGCGGAAGTAGTGGAAGCGATGAAGAATATTAAGTTGGGAAAGGCCCCAGGAATTGATGGAGTGTGTGGTGAAATGCTTAGGTATGGGGGTGAGATTGTTGTGGAGTGGATATGGAAGTTGTGTAGATTGGCTTGGGAAGAGGGAAGGGTTCCAGAGGACTGGAAATCAGGTGTAATTGTTCCTTTGTACAAAGGAAAAGGAGAGAGAGAGAGAAGTATGTGGTAACCATAGGGGTATTTGCCTACTTAGTGTGACTGGTAAAATATATGGTAGAATACTCATTGATTGGGTTAGGCATATGACAGAGGAGCTAGTTGGAGAAGAACAAGAGGGATTTAGGAAGGGAAAAGGGTGTGTAGATCAGATATTTGTTTAAGATGTTTAGTGGAGAAGTATCTTGAGAAGGGAAGGAAAGTGTATGCTGCCTTCATGGACTTGGAGAAAGCTTATGACAGAATAGATAGGCAAGGTATGTGGAAGGTATTAAGAATATATGGAGTGGAGGGAAAATTGTTGAGTGCTGTGAAGAGTATGTACGAGGGAGCTAGGGTTACGGTGCCAGTGGATGGTGAGCTGAGTGAGTTCTTTGATCTCACTGTGGGACTGAAACAGGGTTGTGTGATGTCTCCATGGCTGTTTAATATATACATGGATGGGGTTGTAAAGGAGGTGCAGGGTAGGGCAGTGGATGTGGGGGTGGCTCTAATGAATGAGGGTGAGATTTGGAAGCTTCCGGTGTTGCTGTTTGCTGATGATACAGTACTGTTGAGTGAAGATGAATGGGAGTTGCAAGGTTTGGTGAATGAATTTGGGACAGTGTGTAGGAGGAGGAATCTGAAAGTTAATGTAAACAAAAGTAAAGTTATGGTGTTTGAGAGGAATGAAGTCACAGAGTGTGCAGTGAGGTTGGATGGTGAGGATATGGAGAATGTGAGTGCATTCAAGTACTTGGGTAGTGCGATGAGTAAGGATGGAACTTTGGGGGATGAAGTGCGTGAAAGGGTACAGCAGGGAAGGAAGGTTGTTGGTACACTGAAAGCAGTGATGAGAAATAGGGAGGTGAGTATGGAAGTTAAGAAGTCACTGCATGATAGTATTGTGATCCCTACCCTGACGTATGGAAGCGAGGCATGGACCTTGCAAGAGGGGAACAAGTCAAGAGTGAGAGCAGTAGAAATGAGTTACTTGAGAGGAGCATGTGGAGTGACGTGGAGGGACAGGTTGACGAATGCAGAAGTGAAGGAACGTTGTGGGGTGGATGTGGATGTGGTTGAGAAGATCAGGAGAAATACACTGAGGTGGTTTGGACATGTGAAGAGAATGAAGAATGAAAGACTGACTAAGAGGGTGTATGTAGGTGAGGTGGAGGGAGGGAGAGGGAGAGGTAGACCGAGGATGAGGTGGAGGGATGGAGTTGCGAGGTATATGAGGGAGGGGGGGGTGAATTGGGGGGAGGGTAGTCAAATGGTGGGTGACAGAGCGACTTGGAGGCGTTTTGTCTGCGGCCACCCTTTGCGGGATTAGGGCGTCGGGCTATAGATAGATAGAATAGTTGACTTAACTTTGATATGGCATTAACCGACTTTGAAGGGAGAACTTTCATGGGAAGTAAATGCTAATTCGAAAAGAATTAACTGACACTTTGATGGGAAAAAGGAGCTAGTTGACTTACTGAGTTTGAATGGGATTAACTGTGGCTGAGGAGGAATCTAGCTCTGATTTTGGATTAACTGACTCTAAAGGGAGTTGATTTTGAAGGGAATTGGCTGCCACTTTGACGGGAATTGGCTGCCACTTTGACGGGAACTAACTGCGACTGGTTAATATAATGACCAAGTTGACTGACTATCTAGTTGCCTATGATTGGGAAAATAATCCGACTTTGAACGGAGCTAAATGACCTAACATTAATCACAGACTTTGATTAATTAAATAAGATTTCAGAGAAAGCGCTTTCAGTTAACTGCTTTCAATTAACTCTGATAGCATTAGCTACGTATTAATGGTACTGATAAGGCTTCTTTAAGGTATTGAAAACCTTGTGTGACTAAGGTAAATGGGTTGCAAGTTGCTAAGTCTGCCTGCCTGCTGCCTGCCTGCCTGCTGCCTGCCTGCCTGCCTGCCTGTCCGCCTGCCCGCCTGCCCGCCTGCCCGCCTGCCCACCTGCCCACCTGCCTGCCCCTCCACTGCCTGCCTGCCCCTCCACTACCTGCCTGCCTGCCCACCTGACCACCTCTCCACTGCCTGCCTGCCTGCCCACCGGACTGCCTCTCCGCTGCCTGCCTGCCTGCCCACCCGACTGCCTCTCCCCTGTCTGCTGCCTGCCTGCCCGCTCTCCCGCCCACCCGCCCGCCCACCCACCCGATTGCCTCTGCTGCCCGCCTGCCCACCCGATTGCCTCTGCTGCCCGCCTGCCCGCCCGCCCAACTGCCTTTGTTGCCTTTGCTGCCTGTCTGCCTGCCCACCCAACTGCCTCTGCTGCCTGCCTGCCTGCCCACTCACCCACCCAATTGCCTCTTTGCTGCCTGCTTGCCTGCTCACCCGACTGCTTTTCCGCTGCCTGCCTGCCTGCCTGCTGGCACAACAAGATCACGCAACGTTTTTCAAAATAAAACTTAATTCTAATTCTGTTTTTTTCCTATTAGTGTACTAGAGGCATGCACATGGTGGGGTAGGAAGGGAAGGAATATGGTCAAATGAAACAGTACAGGAAATACCAGGACAGGTCGTTGCTGAGTAGGGACGAAATATACCTGGAGACAGACTATAGAATCAAGGAAAAATAACAAGCATTAAAATTTTATAAAACTGGTACGAGGGAAATTTGTCGAGGAATGTGTGGTAGAGGCATAAGTGAATTTTGGAAAAGGGTCTGGGTTTTCGTAGCGGGATCTCGTTTCGTAAATGGTTATGGGTGTCTTCGTAGAGGGATATGAATATTTTGTGGAGGGATTTTTTTTTTTTTTTACCTGACTTTTGGAAAGCAACTGGAGTGTTTAAGGGATATGAGTTTCGTAGGAGAGAGAAATTTTGTACAGGGATATAGGTGTTGATCAGAAAATTTCGTGGAGGGATTTAGACTTCGTAGGGGGATTTTAGGACTTCGTACGGGGATTTGAAGGCTTCATACGGGGATTTGAAGGCTTCGTACGGGGATTTGAAGGCTTCGTACGGGGATTTGAAGGCTTCGTAGGGGGGATTTGAAGGCTTCGTAGGGGGATTTAAAGGCTACGTATAGGGGGATTTGAATGCTACGTAAGGGTGATTCGAATACTTCAAGGGATTTGAATGTCGTTGGGAGACCTGGGAGTTTCGTAAAGGGATCTACATACTTCATATATTTTTTTTTAGTGGTTTACCATATTTCGTTAAAGGTTACTGGACTACGTAGAGGATTCCTACTGTTTCATAGATGGCTTCTGTATTCTGTAGGGGGTTATAATATATGTACAGTACAGTAGAGGAGTAATGTTACTGTTTCATAGAAGGGCTGTTTCGTGAATGGTTGTTTCGTGGAGGGTGCACCTACGTAATTAAAAGTTCACATATGATTCGTAGTGACTGGGAATATCGTAAGGGGATCTGGGTATTCATAAAGTTCTAGGTGTCTTTTTATTTTTTATTTATTTTTTATTTTGCGGATGCTTGAAAGTTTCGTGAGATGACAGTATTTTTCAGTTCAGAGTGGGTTTTGTGGAGGTCTGGGGGCTTGGGAAGGGACATGGGTATTTCGTAAAGTTCTGAGAAGTTTCGTGAGGGATACTTAAAGGTATTCTGGTATTTCGTTAAGAGTACTGGAGGCTTTCGTGGAGGTTGGGGGATTTCGTATGAGGATCTGGGTAATGAGTTCTGTGGGGTTTCCTTCGAGGTCTGAGTTTTGTAGATGGTCCCGGTGTTTCATGGAGGGTTATATTTCTTTGTGGGGTTGAAATATTCGAAATGGTGCTATATCTATTTAACACCGGTCTTATATATATATATATATATATATATATATATATATATATATATATTTTATAATCTTCCTTCACTACTGTAGATTATTTTCTTCAGTTTCAGTTGGACTTTAATAACTAGAAGGGTTAGTCTTCATTTGACCCTTGCACATCTTGGTAAGCTTAATAAAATCGTCTGCGGGTAACATAAATATAAAGTCAGAGTGAACGTATTAACCAGACTTGATCAGTGGACTGAACTACCAACTCTTTCACTATTAAAAACAAAACCTTTTACCTTCCTCAGTGATTGGCTGTTGTGTGTTTCTCCCACAGGTAATGTGAAGCCGGAGAGTGCAGAGAGGATTCCAGGTAAAAGGTGTTCTAGGGGAAGGGTTGTAATCAAGAAAAGGCTGGTTCCAGGGACAAAGAATTCGCGGCCTTCCTTCGATAGAATCCTCAGTGGTTGATCTTCAAAGCTGAAATAAAATATGAAGAGTAACATCCGTTTATCTATACATCACTATCAGTGAGGTCTTTTAAGATTTCGTGTGTTTAATATTGACGGTTTTGACTATTTTAAAATGTTGACATCTTAAATGTTTTGTCAACAATTTTAGATGTCAACAATTCTTAAGCAGACTTATTTTTTTTTTCAACCCTTCGAGTAATGATTATTTCTAAGCTGAATAAAAATTTGGCATCTAAGTCTATTGACCACACTGAAGAATATGCTATATTGAAACTACTTTATAGTAAGTACTTATATCGTAAGTATTTACCTACTGTGTATCGTAACCACCAAATCGTAAGACTATCGTAAATATTATATAACTGCTATCGTAACTAAATTGTAACTGCCACCAAATGCTATTCAGCTTAGAAGTAGCCTCACGATCTACAATGTTTGGAAAATTAAGTGAAAAGTTTGTGGACGTAGATCCTGAAAATTTTTTTTTTTTTCGAAAATGGAAGAGGAAAGATAAATTTGATAAATCTGGAAAGCCTAACATTAGTTTTAATAATAGCTAGTATTGTTTTCTGACTACTCTGATACATAGTCAGATACCTTAATTTCAGGGTGAGAACTAATCGCCTCCATGTCAACCTATTCTCCAGCTGCCCTGTCCCATCCACATTAATATAAATGAACGAATGTGTACTCTTTGTATTGATGGTGATATTGGTGACGAATTTCATTATTTGTTTAAGTGTCCATATATTTCTTTTCGCAAAGGAAACTATATATGAAGAGATATTTTTATGACAACCCGAATACGATAAAGATGTCACAGATATTCAGCAGCAAACAACACTGTGTTATTCTCAGATTGGCTAAATTTGTAGGAGAGAGAATGGAATGCATCAACTAATAAAAAACAATGTGAATAATGTATTATATCCTAATAAGTCGTCCACGAATAAATGAATGATTTAATATCTATTTGTTTACACTTATGAGTTGGTTCATGTACAGTATTGTATTCTGCTCTTTGCAGAACCCTGTGTACTCCAAAACCCCACGTTGGGTTGCTTGAGTAAAATAAACTTTTCAAATCTTTCAAATCTTTCAAAACCTTTCCCGAGTTACCCCTGCACAGCGCCATACTCTATGGTACTGACTCCCCCATCTCCCGGGCAACCCCCGCACTCACCTCCCCTCTCCGCCGCTACCCCCGCACTAACCCCCCCTCTCCCGGACTGCCCCCGCACTCACCCCCCCTCTCTCGAGCTACTCTAGGCACTCACCCGACCTCTCTCGAGTTGCCCCTGCACTCACCCCCCCTACCCCCACACTGACCCCCCCTCTCCGCCGCTACCCCCGCACTGACCCCCCCCTCTCTCGAGCTACCCCCGCACTAACCCTCCCTCTCTTGAGCTACCCCCGCACTGACCCCCCCTCTCTGCCACTACCCCCGCACTCACCCTCCATCTCATGAGCTACCCCCGCACTGACCCCCCCTCTCTCGAGCTACCCCCGCACTGACCCCCCGTCTCTCGAGCTACCCCCGCACTGACCCCCCGTCTCTCGAGCTACCCCCGCACTGACCCCCCGTCTCTCGAGCTACCCCCGCACTCACCCCCCCTCTCTCGAGCTACCCCCGCACTCACCCCCCCTCTCTCGAGCTACCCCCGCACTCACCCCCCCTCTCTCGAGCTACCCCCGCACTCACCCCCCCTCTCGAGCTACCCCCGCACTCACCCCCCCTCTCTGCCTCTACCCCCGCACTCACCCCCCCTCTCTTGAGCTACCCCCGCACTCACCCCCCCTCTCTCGAGCTACCCCCGCACTCACCCCCCCTCTCTCGAGCTACCCCCGCACTCACCCCCCCTCTCTGCCACTACCCCCGCTCTCTCCCGGCCTCTCTCGAGCTTCTCCCGCACTCACCCCCCCTCTCTCGAGCTACCCCCGCACTTACCCCCCCTCTCCGCCGCTACCCCCGCACTCACCCCCCCCTCTCCGCCGCTACCCCCGCACTGACCCCCCCTCTCCGCCGCTTCCCCCGCACTCACCCACCCTCTTTTGAGCTACTCCCAGCACTCACCCGACCACACTCGAGCTGCCCCCTCACTGACCCCCCCCTACCCCCGCACTGACCCCCCCTCTCTTGAGCTACCCCCGCACTGACCCCCCCTCTCTGCCACTACCCCCGCACTCACCCCCCTCTCTTGAGCTACCCCCGCACTCATCCCCCCTCTCCGCCGCTACCCTCGTACTCACCCCCCCTCTCCGCCGCTACCCCCGCACTCACCCACCCTCTCTCGAGCTACCCCCAGCATTCACCAAACCTCACTCGAGTTGCCCCCTCACTTACCCCCCCTACCCCCGCACTCACCCCCCCTCTCTTGAGCTACCCCCGCACTCGCCCACCCTTTCTTGAGCTACCCCCGCACTCGCCCACCCTCTCTTGAGCTACCCCCGCACTCACCCACCCTTTCCCGAGCTATCCCCACACTAATTCCCTTCTCACAACCCCCACTGTTACCACCCTCACCTCCCCTCCGCCTGCTGCTAAGGAGGATTTTTTTTTTTTTTTACACCATCTACAGGAAAAGGAAAGTAACATCAAGACAGCAAAATATTTATTAATGCTGTTCGGCGGTTGTAACTTCCAGCCTCTGAAAAAGAAAGAAAATATACACCAGTATGTTACTGAGGAAGGAGGAGGAGGAAGTGCACGAGAGGGAAGAGGAGGAGAAAAGGAGGAGGAGGAAGTGCAAGAGGGGGAAGAGGAGAAGAAAAGGAGAAGAGGAGGAGGAGGAAGTGCAGGAGGGGGAAAAGGATGAGGATTAGGAGGGAGAGGAGAGGGGGAAAAAGATGAGGATTAGGAGGGAGAGGAGAGGGAGAAGAGGGAGAAGGAGAGAAAGATGAGGTGCAGGATGAGGAGGAGGAGTAGGAGAGGGGGATGGGGGGACGAGGAGGAGAAGGTGCAGGAGGGGGTACGAGGAGGAGGGGGTACGAGGAGGAGAAGGTGCAGGAGGGGGTACGAGGACGAGGAGGTGCAGGAAGAAAAGGATGAGAATAAAGCGGAGGAGGTGCAGGAGGAGGAGGAGGTGCAGGAGGAGGAGGAGGTGCAGGAGGAGGAGGAGGTGCAGGAGGAGGAGCAGGAGCAGGAGTGACCGGGGAAGGAGGAAGAGAAGGTACAGGAAGAGGACGAGGAGATGCGGGAGGGAAGGAAGAGGAGGTGGTGGAGGAGGAGAAGGAAGTGCAGGAAGGGGAAAAAGAATGAAGAGGAGGAAAAGGAAATGAAGGGGGGGAGAGGAGGAAATGAAGGGGGGGAGAGGAGGGAGAGAAGAAGGGAGATGGGGAGGAGGGGAAGGGAGAGTAGGAGGAGGAAGTGCAGGAGGAGGAGGATGAGAGGGTATGAGGAACAGGTGCAGGAGGAGGAGGAGGAGGTGCGGGAGGAGGAAGAGGGGAAGGGGAAGGAAGAGGAGGTGCAGGAGGAGAAGGGGAAGGGAAAGGAGGAGGAGAAGGGGAAGGGAAAGGAGGAGGAGGAGGAGGAGGAGGAGGTGCAGGAGGAGGAGGAGGTGCAGGAGGAGGAGGAGGAGGAGGAGGTGCAGGAGGAGGAGGAGGAGGAGGAGGAGGTGCAGGAGGAGGAGGAGGTGCAGGAGGAGGAGGAGGAGGAGGAGGTGCAGGAGGAGGAGGCTCATCTGAAATGTGAAGAGGGAATAGCAGACCTAAGTACCCCTTTTGCTGTCCACCATCCTCCTTTTGAGGGACAGGGAGGGAACTGAGTAGTCCACAAAGAAGCACTAAGGAAAGCAAACTGCACCAGACTTAATGGACCTTTAAAGGCTGTTATGGAGACGGCTATGACTGCGATACTGATATCTAGTTCATGAGCTGAAGGATAACACAAGCAGGAAGATAGAATAAATGAAAATGGAAGGATGTTTGTGTATCTAGGCAGCTTCACTATCAAGACATATCGGTGCCATCACGTGAAGGCATCTCTCTCCAGTATTTTTTTTTTTTTTTTTTTTTCAAAAAAAACTCTTCAAAACGCCTATTCAAAGTTAACTAAAATCGTACCTATTACTCCATTCACTTTAACTTGGCACAAAATTCCCATCTCTCCATCTTAAATGTTGAACCGTGACCACAGATTAACACGAGAGTATGTTGGTAAATATTATCACCAACAACATACAGTAGTATACCAGTAATGGCAGTAATTATCTATGATTATCAGTACTCTCTCTCTCTCTCTCTCAAACGACCCCCAGAAATCTATCTCCAAAATCTCCCTCTCCAAAAATTTCTCCATTACATAATAAACTCATCTGGAAGGTGTATTGAAAAAATAATCAGACTGAAGGGGTTAATGAAGGGCACATCTAACCCCCCCCCAGTTCGAAAAGTCTCCCCTAAGGCCTAAGCTGAGAGAGAGAGAGAGAGAGAGAGAGAAAAGAAGAATGAGGAAAATTACTCGCTAAGAAGGAAGAGTTGGGATGCGTATGCTCATCCCTGAGAGGCATTGTGAGCAATAAACCCCAACCACCCCTTAGATATAAACCTACATAGGCTCAACTCACTCACTAAACCACCAGGCGCCGTAATTTGGTTATATGGTCACCACCTAGCATAGTAAATGGTTTCCTGGTGTACAGGAAACCACTTGGATTGTCACTCGGTGTAAAAATGGGAGAAATGGAGTTCCCCCGAGCTAAGCCCTGTATTGGACTATATAGCCCCGCTAGGGTTACAGGAGCGAGCTACCACTCCCAGTACGGCAGTCTGGGTGAGGCTCGAACTTGCAATCCCCCGATTACGAGTCCAGCGCGCTACCACTGTACTACCACGCCCCCCGGTCACTCGGTGTAGAGTTACCCATATGCAGAAGGAAGAGGAGAGAAGGAAAGAAAGACACAAGAGGGAGTGTAAAGTCACCCGTAGGCAGAAGAAAGAGGAAAGAATGAAGGAAAGACAGATGAGGAAGGAAAGAAAGACAGAAGAGTAAGGAAAGAAAGACAGAAGAGGAAGGAAAGAAAGACAGAAGAGGAAGGAAAGAAAGACAGAAGAGGAAGGAAAGAAAGACAGAAGAGGAAGGAAAGAAGAGCGGAAAGGGCAGACACCCAAAGCAGAACTACATCGAGTGAGTGGATGGTGATTGCCCCCACCTTCCACAATTCGTGTATAATAATATCCATGTATAATATATTCATGTACAATAATGTGCTTCATGTGTAAGATATGAAATTGGATGCACTGTTGACAGTTAAGTTGCCGGGGGGTGATGATGATAACCTCAGAGTCATGTGCCGCGACTATAGTAACACATACGGATGCTGGGGTGCAATGTATAAAATAATTCGCAAAGGATGAGGTGTTAAGTACGAAGCCTCCCCTCTCAATATAACGCCTGATTTTATTCTTGCTACCTACATGCTGATGCTACAGTGCAATTTATGGGATAATTCACATCCGAAGAGGTGTTACATACGAGGCCTCCTTTCCCAATATAAAGCCTGGTTTTGTTCTTGCTACCTACATGTAGATTCTAAGGTGCAACATATGGAATAATTCTCGAAGGAAGAGGTGTTACATATGAAGCCGATTCTCGTAAAAATTATACTACAGCTCTACACTACATTCTTTCCACAGCACCTCTGCGTGACAGATACTATATACTCTAGTGTCAGTGTCTTAGCAAAGTATGCACAAGAGATGGCTATTTTAGGCCAAGTTTGAATAATATGGCAGTGAAGGGGTTAATGAAAGCTATGGTTCATATTCTCCTAACATCTACCTTAACGATTTATTTTCCAAGGTACTCATTAATATAATAAAGTCCATCCAGTGACAATGCACTGCAGAGCCCCAACTAGCTGAATGTACAAAGTCCAGCCTATATGAGATGCAGTTTGGGTTTATGCCAGGCAAAGAGACCACTGATGTCATATTAACTGTTCGACAGCTTCAAGGAAAATAGAGTATATAGGAAAGAAAAGGAAGCTGTACTTTACTACTGTTGATTTGGAGAAGGCCTTTGACAGAGTCCCTAGAGAGGTGATGAAGTGGGGAATGAGTAAGCTTGGGATTGAGGAGTGGATGGTTAAGGTGGTCATAGCCATGTATGTGGGTGCTTGGACCCAGGTAGGGATGAATGGAGATTTGAGTGATGACTTTTCCATGAATGTTGGTGTGCACAAGGGGTCAGTTTTGAGCCCCTTGTTGTTTATCAGGGTACTTGAAGCCCTCTCATATGACTTCAGAAATGGACTCCTGTGGGAGATGATGTATTCTGATGATTTGGTGTTGATTGCTGAGAATGAAAGGGAGGCAGAGGAAAGACTTGGGAAGTGGAGAGATGGCATGGGGCACAAGGACTTAAGTGTAAATGCAGATAAAACAAAAGTGATGGTACAGTATCTAGGGCTGGTGACATTACTGTCAAAGAAGAGGGGGTGGACATGTGCAATTTGCCACAAGGGTGCGGGAAGTAATTACATATTGTGCGGTGTTTGTGATAAGTGAGCTCATAAGAAATTGGTATTAGAGGTAGACTGCGAGATAATGCTGATTTCATGCGCGTGGCATGCTGGGGAGAGCTGGTGCAGATTGTCAGGCATGAAAGAACTGAACTTGCTGGTGAGTCTCTTGAGTGTGTGGAAGAGTTTTGTTAAGTAGGAGACATGTCATGTGCTGGAGGTGGGGATGGAGCTAGCTCTGTGTGCTAGAGTGAAGAGTGGTTGGAAGAAGTTCAGGGAGCTGTTGCCTCTCTTGACACTGAGAGGGCTCTCCCTCCTTGCTAAGAGATCTTTGTATGTAGAATGTGATAAAAGTGTAATGCTGTATGGTAGTGAGACTTGGGCAGTAAAGGAAGAGGATATTTGCAGGCTCAAACATACAGAAATGACAATCATTAGATGGATGTGCAGTGCGTCCCTGAGTGTGAGGGCTGGGGAGGCTAGGTTTTCGATGGAAGAGTTAAGGGGTAGGATGGGACTGGAGTGTACTGGTGTTGTGATGAGGAGAGGTAGATTGAGATGGTTTGGGCATGTGGAGAGGATGGGGGGATGATAATTGGGTGCAAAAAGCAAGAGATAGTTAATGTCAGGGGTAGGGTTGCAAGAGGCTGATTGAAAAAGATCTGGGATAAGGTCACTGAGTGTGATCCCAGGGATAAGGGACTGAATAGGGAAGCTGCCATAGATTGAGTAGCACGGGAGAGCTGCCATTAGGTGACCAAGGTTGATATATGCAAGCATGTTGGAGCCTAAATGAACAAATAAATGAGTGATAATTCTCAAGTTTAGTTATAATAATGGAGTGCAAGGTTTTCCTTCTTTCAGGTAACTCCAGCCAGTTGTGAGTAAAGTGTTAACTGTTTCAGTCTATTAAATGCCTTTTTGCAGGTTATTCTTACTGGAATCTGACCATTTTAGTTTAGGACAGCCCTATATCATACAGGAGGAAATGATTGAAGGTCTTATGTAACACCCTCCTACTCAAAAAGTACTGCTTATCCTAACATCCACAATAACATTATAGAAGACCTCAACCAGGCATGTAAATATATATTTTTTACACTTACTGATAGTAACTGTAGGTCCCATGCAGTTCCAGCACCACCATTGTGCCACTAACAAGGAACTTAGGCAATTTCAATAGTGGCTGTTATGCCCTTACTGCTGCAGACCCTATGTAAGGTCTTGGGTTTTAATTTGAGGTTTTCCTTCTTCTAGACCACCTGCTATCCAAGGCCAATGAATCTAGCTTATGCCAGTGAATAGACTGAAACTAAGTGGAAGAGACAGCTATGTGTTGTAGACTCAGAAAAGACTTATGTGTAAATATGTTTGAATTTCCCACCTAGGAGTGTTGTGCATGGCCAGCTACTGGGCTTTTGATTCCCAAAGTATATTGTTTTTACCTTAGCCTGGCCCAGATTTTCATCCTTTTGCAGCCCATTTGATGCAGCTTAGTGACAATAAGCCAATATAATGGCTCTGCATTCTTTTCACAGCACTTCTACAGGACTAGTAACATTTTTTAATGTTAATGTATTGCTACAAGCCACCACTGAAGACGAGGAGAAGATCATTTTAAATAAAATTATAGTAAAAGCAGTATAATACAGTACCTCCCAAAGAAAATGGCAATGAGGTTAAATATGCCTTATTATGCCTTTCAGTCACACCTCTTCTTCTCCCTACTTAGAGCTTTGCCAAGCAATTTCATTTCCATTTATAGTACTGAATGTTTTATTACAACTGATCAGAACAATATACAGCACCAAGCTGCAATATATTACTCATGAGTAAACATAGTACTGTACAAGATATCAAATAAATAATGTTGAATGAATGTAGGATGCTGGTAAATGATAATACTCATCAGTAAACATGGCACATGAGAGAAGATACATACCGTTCAGAGATTTTAGGATGTAAAATCATTATATCATACACCTATGCTGAGTACCAATAAAACTGTGTGTGTGTGTGTGTGTATCTATCTATCTATCTATCTATCTATCTATATATATATATATATATATGCATACTGGGTAAAACAGAAAGAATTCCAGTCCACCAACAAGCAGTGAATGCAACTGCAATTCAATGTATGTATGTATGCATATGTATATATTTGTGGCAGGTGGGGGTGCTCACCATCCACTCACTCAATGTAGTGTTGCTGTTGGGTGTCTGCCCTTTCCTCTCCTCCATCCTTTTTTCCTTCCATCCTCTTCGGCCTTCTTTTCCTTCATTCTTTCCTTGTCCTTCTGCCTACGGGTAATTTGACACTCCCTCCTCTGTCTTTCTTTCCTTCATTTTTTCCTCTTCCTTTTGCCAATGACTCTATACTGAGTGACAAGCCACATGATTTCCTGTACACCAGGAAACCATTTACTACGCTGGGTGGTAACCATATAGCCAAATTTTGGCGCCTGGTGGTTTAGTGGGTAATTATTGCGCTCCAATCGGATTGAGCCGGTGAAGGTTTATATCCAAGGGATGGTTGGGGTTGATTGCTCATGTAATGTCACTCAGGGATGAGTGAGGCAGGTCACTCTCATCTTAAATGTCAGGACCAACTGCCTACCCCAGGCTCCTACACTCCTCATGGGGCAATGTAGGATTGGATGATGGATGGATGAAAATAAATATATATATATATATATATATATATATATATATATATATATATATATATATATATATATATATATATATATATATATATATATATATATATATATTATATATATATATATATATATATATAGAGTGTGTGAGTTTTTACGCCAGGTACCCCTTTTTTGGATAAGGGCTAAGGCGTTGCCCCTGGGCAGAGGACTTTGGTTTGGAGCGTGTAGCATTTTATGACCGGATGCCCTTCCTGATGTCTACCAATGACCCTCGGGTGGATTCGATATATATATATATATATATATATATTATATATATATTCTTACCATTTTACCCAGTATGTACTCATCTCTACACCTGGCTAGGCTGAGATGTGGGCATCATCCAGCACTTAAGTCATCAGAAGAGGCTGGATGACTCTGTCGCTGATGCCCCTCCAGGATGCAACACAGTACCCCATACTATTAAACACATTATGGAAGACTGCATTGCACACAATCACCTGCGCCAACAGCGCAACATACACTCCTTGAGAGCTCTGCGGGAAAGCCCAATCTCGATCGTGGCCTTCCTTAGGGACTCAGGGCCATTCAGCCAGACTGCCCAGGGAACAACTACTACTAATACTAATACAAATAATTACAAATTATCTTATCAGATCATACTGAAGGTATTGTCATATGTACAGTGCCAGTGTTTAATGTCAGATTCAAGAAAGTACGTTATATAATTCACCAAGCAGACACACAGCTCTGTCATCACCACCACCTTATTTCCAACTAAAAAAGATGGATACAATTCTTAACTTTTTTTTTTTTAATCATGCATTACATCACAGTAATGAAGTTACGTAAATGACTACAGTACAGTATTACCATTCTTTTAAGTCTTTGAAAAATACCACAAACTTCCAGTGTACAATACAGCAATGATGAGCTATTTTATGTATTAATTTGAAAATGGATTAAATTTACAGAACATTTGCAACGAAAAAAACTATAGTACTATAATAAAAAACTGACAGCTACATTATTTTCTGTTGGATGCCTTTTAAATAATGTAATATTACAGTATAGCCTACTAAGAATTAAAAAAAAAAAAAAAAAAATCCTTTGAGATGTCACATATGCCGTACTCCAGCATGTCCTTTGCCTTATGATCCAGCCCTCCTTCCTCTCAGATTCAACATGTAATTCTGAAATAAAGCAATGCATTATAATATGTTTCTCAAACTGAAGTGATGACTATAACTTCCAGTCTTTTGATAAGTATACTGTAGTAATGCCTCAACCTCTTTAATCTGATAACCTATTATTGACTCTATTTTCAGTTTTTTGATAAGGATACAGCTGCATTTCTTCAACTCTTTCAATCTAATGACATTTTTAATCTTATTCTAGCAGCTTCCAGATGATGATATTTAGCCAAGGAGAGATCTCATGCAGTGAAGGAGTTATTGAAGATCACATCTGACTTCTTCACTTTAAAAAAGTCTCAATAATTCTTCACAGAACTGTTTGGTAGCAGCAGGAACTAACTAACACAATATATCAATGGACTGATGTGGATGAAGTAGCTTGATGCAGCAATATTTGTTGAACTTATCTAAGCAACCTATAGCGATAAAGCAATCAGAGATCATACTCTCAGGAGAAAAATTTCCGCTGTACCGAGCTAAATACAGTATTCAGCACAACATTCTTTAAGTTGGCAGAATAACTCTCTAATGCAACATTTAAAATGGTATCTTTAACAATATTCTTGAAAGGCCTAATTTAGCAACACCTAACATTTCACAATGATCACATTGTCAAGTGCACTTTTGTTTAGCCTCAAAACATTATGAAGCTCTATAACTGTAAGATAAAGCAAACTGACACTTAAAACACAATCTCTCATTCACATTCACAGGTGGTTGCCTTAGGTCTGAAATGCTTCACATGTAAATGTTAATCTTGCAGTGCAACCTCAATATTATTAATCATTCTGGTGCAGGGGGCCCTTGGTTATTGCAGTTACCTTCTCTGAGAAAAGACCACATTAACCAAAGCTACATTAATAATTAATATTGGAATATCATAATAATGGCTTATTTGCTGCTGGCCACATGGCAAAAATCTCATTTCTCTATAAATTATCACCAAAATAATCCTAAACACCTTGTAAACATACCACTGTTACAACGTTCTGTGAAATAAACGGAAACTCTGGGTATTCGTATATGTATAAAGTCAATTCATATTAAATGTGGCAGTCAACAATCAGCACATGCATTATTCTGCTCTGGTATGAGGTGTCTGTTGCAAAGGCAACAGTATCCTATCTTACTGAGCTTACTGCAGCTTGGTGTCAGAAATCAACTCCACTGACACTTTTGTTATCATTTATTTTCATATCACAAGGTCACAAGGAACTTTTACTATTCATTACTCTATTTTTAAAAATTTTGATCCATATATATTCTAACATATTATGGAAAACTGGAAAATCTGGCTATGCAGCAAGCATGAATACAAGCTCAAGCTATATAAACTTCTGGAATCAGATGACAACATACTTTTTCTTAGCCTGTCTGGTGCAAAATACTTGCAAGGTGTCATGGGAGGTGCCCAATACCTCTTCCCAGTACTGCAACAATACGGTAAGAAAACACCCCACACAACTCCTATCACAGAATACTTTTTTTCTTTTTCACTTACAACCAAAGCTTGAATATGCATACAAAAGCAGTATGAAAGTTAGCGTCAATATATGGTGTAATGTATCATGATGACGATGATGACTACTCTCCAATGCAGCGGTCACGTTTGGCTTGAACAGTGTGTGTGTGTGTGTGTGTGTGTGTGTGTGTGTCACAGCTCTCTGTTATAGCTGCTCCTGACTGCACCTATGGAGGGAAAGTCACAATACCATCTCCTGCACTAATGAAAAATGCACAAACCAAGGGCCCACTGTAAAGCAAAATCTTCTACACTACAAGTATTGAGATAGCCACTACTACTGCTGTACATCATAGGCATATAAAACTAAGTCAGCAACACATCCCACTTGCTAGAAAAAAATCAGTATTAGTTTAACTTTGAATTCTCAACTATACTCAGTAAAGTTCTCTTAAGTGGTTAACACTAATTAAGAACCTTTAGTTTGTCAGATTATACCTAAGATATTTGAGTAATATATTCTGCTTCATGCATTCTATGGATTGCTCCTTGTATAGGCTACAAAAAAAGAATCAGTATTACTGTATGTGAGTTTTCAAGGTTTAACACAGACTAAATGGATCTAGTGCCTGCAAAAGCTAGGTATTCAAACTGTGCTTAGATTATGCTTCACAAATACCTCATTTCAGTGACGCTGCACTAACATCAGGCAAACACTTAAAACCCATTGTGTGAACCTCCTGGCTTCAAACATGTCCTCCTAAAGCAAGATGCATATGACATAAATCATGTCTCATTTGCCATTACAATTGGAGCACCACTTTTTTTTTTTTTTTTTTTTTAATGTACAAGTTCATGGTAACCCCTTGTTCAGACAACTCTCATTTAACAGTGGACTAGTTAATGCTGTATCATGTCAACAATTATGATTTTATTATAAAGTACCCTTTTTCAGTTAGGTATATACAAATTTCCATCAGTGTGAATATGTAGACAAAAATGTTAATTACTTTGATCTGTGAGGCAAAAATTAGCAAATGGTATATGCATAAGAACATGGCATTGCTGGGATTAACTGTACAACTTGGCACTCTTTATGTGGTAGCTGGGGCCACTCACCATCCACTCAATGTAATGCGTCTTTGGGTGCCTGTCCTTTTCTCTCCTTTCCTTCTTCTTCTGTCTTTCATTCCTTCACTCTCACCTTCCTTCTGCCTAAGGGTGACTTTACACTCCCTCTTCTGTCTTTCTTCTCTTTTCTCCTTCCTCTTCCTTCTGCCTATGGGTGACTCTACACTGAGTGACAAGCCAAGTGGTTTTCTGTACACCAGGAAACCATTTACTATGCTGGATGGTAAACATATACAGTAACCAAATTATGGCACCTGGTGGTTTTGTGGGTAATTAAGGTGCTCCAATCAGACTGAGTCTGTGTAAGTTTATATCCAAGGGATGGTTAGGGTTACTGCTCACATAATGCCACTCAGGGATGAGTGAGGCTGGTCACTCTCATCTTAAACATCAGGACCAACTTGCCTAGCCCTGGGCTCCTACACTCCTCATGGGGTGACATAGGACTGGACGGATGGATGGATGGATTGCACTCTTTACTGCCAAATCAGCTGATGTGCCATTTCTTTATGATTTATATTCATATAGTGGTTTATATTGGCAGTGTGATGATCTTCACATCATATTCAGCTTCACACTGGTGCCAAGGAGCTTCAAATGGCCCTGATTTTCTTGTGATAGCATGGCCCATTACAGTATTCAAAGGCAGGTCTCTTGTACTTAGGTGAACTACAAGACCACATTATTCAGCTTTTTGTCACCAAGGAATGTCCAGATCAGACACACTTCTTCACACCCCAGAAATTATTTTTTCAGTAAAAGTAGCCTGACATTTATTTGTGGACAGACATTCTCCCAGGAACAGAATGTCTTGACAAGTGACCTTTCATGGGTGAGTATGTCATCAGGTGAGCAGGCTCTGAAAGCAACCTCGTTAAGGTTTCACCCTAATTGTCTCGGCAATTGAGATGTGACATGCATCTGGCTCAGGGGAGGATGAACTGACTGAAGCATGGAAGTTCATTTAGGGCTTAATATTGTGTCTGGCTAATGCAGAGCAGGAATATGATTGTTATCTCCTAAAGCTTAATCTAAGCATGATATGGATACATGGCTTTCACAGGCACCATATGCTTTGAGCCACTGAATGAATGATTTTACACTATAACCTGTCAGTTTTGGTGTGTAACTGCATTATCAAGAATAATTTAGTAAAGGTCCATCATGATCCAAAACTTTGATTAATTAACTTAAATCAAGAATTCATTAAGAGACACCTTATATTACTGCTACTACTAATGCTACTGAAGAACAAACACATTTTGGACATCAACATACTTACCACTGACTACAGAGGGTCAAGAGTTAATCCCAACAGATCTTCCCAAAACACACACGCCAAGCACCAGGGTTGAATAGCATTGAGGTGATATGGAAGATTGATGGAAAAGGGTTATGATAAGTGTTAGTTTTGTTATAACATTATGACTAAGCAAATGAATCAATACTTACCGAAACTAGTTGGTCATTTACTGCTTCATTTTGGCATTTCTATAATTATAATGGAGTATGGAATTTCACTGCATGTTTTGTCATCAGCACTGTATGTGAACTAGTACAACTGGGGCAAAATATCATCTGAAACTTATAATTTTTCACAAACACTGACTCTTTTTCACAGGTCCGACCAGGGATAAAGTGAAACCATAACTTCTCCATCAAAAATAATTAAAGGACAAGACACATCTGTCATTTTCAAATGTGTGTGAACTCTCAATCATGAACTTATATCACTGTTACTTCCAGTCTGGGTTGGTATTTTGGCACGTCTGCTTACTCAAAACTACAGTATCACACTGTGAAAGATGAGAACTGCAAATCTAAAGACACGTAACCCCTTAATTGTAAATGGCATGTATTTTTGCAATGGGCTCTGACAGCCATTATTATCAATCAATACTGTGCTACCAAGAACCGTTTGATAAATCCCACACAAATTATTAAATCAAATATATTCATTTTAATATACAGCTACTCCTCACCCTGCCCTACAGTGGGAAAGAAGGTCCGGATGATGATGATGATGATGATGATGATGATGTACAGTACATCGGTGCATCTGAATTTTATAATCGCTCTATGACATATACACTTCATTACTTTGGATCAAGTACAAATAGCTGAAACACCTTTTTTGTATAACAATACTACCCCATGACAGTTTGGTATGGGTGCACAAGATTTTATGTGGAGCTTGGCAGTGAATGGGCTAATTGGCATTTACCCCTTATGTACAGTTATGTCTAATAATTCCTAGTATGTGACTACTGCAGCATACTATTCAGCCTAGAGGAAGTGTGTTTACTCAAGAGGCTAAGAAACTACTGTTATAATCCCTTTTAGCACAGGGATATGTCACATAATTTTACTCAGTTTAATTACCTCTCCTTTTCTGCAGATGAACGATGTGCATTTTCCGTAACATTTACTGTTAAGGCAAAAAGGTCTAATGAAGAAAGAAAAATCATAACCAAAAGTTTGACAATCCACCTATAATTACTGTATTGCCACCAGTTGGGGTAAGAATTGCATTATTAATATTTTTATGCTCATGTATGAACCTAGCAAACTTAGGATAAAATACAAGACAATAATCATACCAATGTTTTTACTGCCAGAACATGAGATAACGAAGATGCCATAAGCACAGACTATCTTTGGTAGGTGTGATATGAGGCTCTGAGGAGATAAAGGACAGTTGAGACCCAGCAGTGATACAGCAATTGACAACACTGACAGTCTGGTATCAGATGTACCCAACTTTTGCAGTGTATATTAGGCTGTTACGATTAAAGCCAAGTTCAGTCACATGAAAGGTGTCTGTGGCTACATCAAACTCTCAGAACTGTATTCAAATGGGTTATGGAGGCTTTCTAAACCTTACTGGTTTATTTAACATATGGCATGTTATTCTCTTGTATGTTTTATACCAATGTTGCACAGCCACAGATAGTATACAAGAGAACAGGTAGGTTTAGCAGAGTATGATATATAATTCTCTGTGCAACAGGTACTACAAAGTCTCCTAACCTGGAAAGAATACAATCCTTACTCATTTAAGCAACAAGCACCAGTGTGTTGAGTACATCTGGAACTAAACAGTGAAGCTTACTGTGTACACCATTTGGTCTACAGGACAGTGATACAGAGAGAAGCCTCAAGAGTGACTAGCTTATCAGCAAGTAGTTTTGATGTGGTGCATAGAAGAAACCAGCCAACAATAATCCTACGTACACAGGATCAGTACAAGTACAGTATAACTACACAGATTTAGTATATCCCTCACTGCCATAATATACTCATATATTCACATTATGGCCAAACTGACCTGTCAATATCATAACATGCACTATTGTAACTTCTCTAGTAGGAGTATGAAAACCACACCACAGTATTTTAACATCAACAAAAATAAATTCTCATATCAATACTTTCACTTCTCTCAACTCCCTCAACAATCAACATTCCCCATGTTCAGTTTATAATTATTCTCATTCATATCAATAACTTCATCTCACATGGTGTTAGCAAAACAGCTACTTTCATTCCTGTCAATTTCTTTAACTAAATAAAAGACCAAATTTTTTTCTTGTCTGATTATATTCCAATACTACTGAATTGCTTCTTGAGTTATACATACAGGGCACAATGAGTATAACAAATGGAAGTGTCATGATAGAGTGTAGATTAATATCCTCCGAATATCCTGGATCAACTACCTACGAATAACTCACACTCACACACGCTGCATACACACAAACATACCTGTCATAATTTACAATCACATTTAAAGCTGACAAATGCTATACCAACTTGTGCATGGATAATATTGACTCACAATAATTAGCTGTGTACATTACGTAACAGACAATTACTAAAAATACTTGGCCATTATTTTCCAGAAAATATCACAAAATAACTTAACTCACTGGTAACCAAGTACAGTTTTCCCTCTAATTTCCTTAGCCTGTGTAAAATTTTCCTTAGCCTGCATAAAATAAGAATCAAAGTGTTGTTTACAAAATTTATACTGCAATAAAATACTGTACTTCAAAAAACTGTCAAGAAAAATTAATGGAGGTGCAGGTCACCAGTAGAAAAAGGGGAACTTGATAATACTGAAGGAGAGGCAACTGTACCAGTAATAACTAATGATGGGTAGGACCAGACTGAATGCAAATGTAAGGAAGAGCTATCTGATGGCTTAAGACCATTATAGAAATAAATCTGAATTATCACAACAGTAAAACTTTGAATTATTAAAGCATTAGAAACATACTTAATCGCAATAATGAATCATGCAATGATGTTGAGACAGATCGAGGAGGGAAGAAAGGAAGTGTAGAAATTATGCAGGACACCAGCACTAAATGAATGATTGCTAAAGGTGTCCTGGTATGAAGTTCTTCTACAACCAACTTATGATATATGGATAATGATGGTAGGATTAGTGTACACCATAATCATCATCAGCAAATACGAGTTTCTTATCACGTGAGAGGAGGAGAATCGGGCAGAAAGATAGTTCAGCAGCAGCTAGCTTCTGCAATATAGCACAGACATTCATTCACTTACCATTAGTTTTGGAAATTCTTGGCTACATCTCATAGGTTATATACACTCAAGCAGCTACTTCATATGTAACTGTGGGATAGATCAGTTCTGGAAAATCTTCAGTTAGAAGCATCACAACCATTATGTGCATAATCCATCTGCCTGCAAACAACTATTTGACTTAATTTCTTCCTATAGCTCCTGGAGATATGACAGTGAGTGAACAATATGTAAGCTGTGTGATGCGACTGGATGTATAGAAAATTTGAGGCAGTTTGACTATAACCCTTTCAATCGAATGAGGTATTTTCCAATTTATACCTGGACAGTAATTTCTATCAACAGATTATTTTATTCCCATCAGAGAGACTTCCAGCAAGAAAGGTTGAATAAAGCTTTAATTAACCCCTTCACTATAAAAGATCCTTCCTGATGTGAATAAAATTGCATGGCGACAGCAAGAGTGGTTAAAAAGTTACTGATTATCCCTTCTTGAACTCACACTTATTAAAACACAGGGACTCTCTGCTCTTGTTCTTTCCACTCTATGTGACAGAAAGTGGGGTTACGATGACTCAGTTATGAAAGTGCATGAAACCTGGAATGCCAAATTGAATATACTAGTAGAGAAAATGGGAGGACAAACAAGGAAGAGCAAACTGCATGTAAAAGTGAAATTGTCTTAAAAAAAAAAAAAAAAATGCAACCTTGTCTTTAAAATACTGGCCCCAGGTAGTTTTCTTCTCCCTTAATGATTTGGATGTATCAGATTCCAGGCCCCCCCCCCCCTACAAGTTGGAAGTGCATGATTGATGATTTGGTCAGGAGGCTCAATCATGTTTCCTAGTGCTCTATACTGTATAATTTCTTCAAAGATCCAGTTAATTCACTTCTTCAATCCAATGATGTACTTTCTAATTTTCTTGGTATAGAACGATGAACTCATGCAGTTTAGGGGAGATGTTTCTATTTGATGGTGTTAGATATAACCTCCATTACCCACTTTCACTATGATTTGTTTTCCTTTAGTTGACTACAATCATCTGCCAATAGCATGATTAGAATATAAAATAAAGTGCCGGTATGTCACCATGCTGAAGTGATTATTGTGATGTCACTACATTTCATGTACCAGTACTTAATTTTTCCACATGAAGGTGCATTAGTAGTTTAGTGATGGTTAGACAGGTGTGAAGAAAACTGTTATTCTAAGAAATTAGTGCCCTCCACTGTGCCTCTGGTTCATAACATTACAATATATTACAGGCCAAGGTACCAAAACTTAATTTTTACCAAACAAGCCTTTTGCTGTTACAAGGATATTTTAACATACACAGCCACAACATACCAAAAACTTGACATGACCCTTACATTTGGTTCCACCTCCAGAATTTCTACACACAAACCCAATATTCACATAAAGGGCCAAAATCAAGACAAAAAGCACAACCAAACAACTTTGACACCTGACAACTACACCCACATACTCAAGCAAATTCTTGATGCAAAATGGCACAAGAATAACTTAATGCCATCTTGTTCTGTGATTTGTCAGCAAACCATCCAGACATTCTGAACACTATAATTAAGCTGACTGCATGTTTAGGAGAAAGAATCAACTTGTACAATGCCTGCACTACCAAGGGTTAAGATGCAGCAAGATAATCATGGTAATATGTTGTTTTCTATTTACAAGATTTCAATATGCAGTGACAAAAGGGACATCTCAAGTACAATATATATACTGTTTAATTGTGTGGCCCTTACTCCCTCCCCAACCCAACAACCCCCTAAAAAAAGAAGGGAGGTGGTAGTGAGAGAGCGGGGATCCACATGTCTCGTGTGTGTGTGTGTGTGTATATATATATATAATATATATATATACACAAATGGCATATTTAACTGGGTGCTCCCTACTCCCACCCCCATCCCCACACCCCCCAGAAAGAGGGGGAAGGAAGTGACAGGAAGGGGATTCACAGATGATTATACTGGCATCTTGGGCTCTCTCATACCACAGTCCCGAACACCACTCCAAGCCCCAACCCATATACAGCCACCAGACTAGAGGCCACCAATTTTCTAGTACCACAAATCTAGGGCCAACTATCTGGGGTCAGCAAACAAGGGCCACTGGTAACGGGCCCTTAACGAGACCAGCAGACTGTTTATTTAACGTACAGGACACGCATGGTGTTGGTGAAGCCAGCGCCCTTCTGCCAGCCAGTCACAACTACCACAGGGTCGCCAGCCTTGATAAATTTGCGCTGCTTTCCAAAGGCCACAGCATAGTCCACACGGGCGTTGACATCCTCCATCCAGTCCTCCACACGTTCAGCTAGGAGGGCAACAAGTAGCCAAGTCAGTCACTGATTGAGTAATCTTACAGTAGGTGATAACCAAGTAATCTCTCATGTGAATACTTACAATTACAATATATAAAAGCTTCTTTTTTTTATGTTTTCATTTAAAGAAGAAATGAAGTTATCAACACTAAAGGAGAAACTACAATATATAACCTTAATATACATAATCACTACTAAACTTAACACTATTATTCTTAAACTGAAAATATAAAATTTTTAAAGATGTGTAAGCAGATTTCACCAAGAGCTATTCTACAAACCTAACTAAAAACAATGTATCCAAGGTAACAAGCTTTATATTTGCTTTTTTATGGTTAGTAAATAGCTGTAGGAATTATGATGGCAAATCTGTGATGCTGCACACCATACCATCTTCGTACCTCGAGTAGGCATGAATACTGGATCTTTAACTTAAGTCCCCATCAGTCCAGTCAGATAAAGCCTTATTAAATCTCTTCAGTATTGCAGATCTTTAAGTTGAATAATAAGGAGGTAACATGAATATAATAAATACATTGTACTTAATGGGGTCTAGTGCTTAAGACGTCTTTAGGCAGTGGCCACAAAAATACTTACTCTTCAATTTGATGACGTACTTCTTATTTCTTTCATACTGCCTCTTGATGGTCTCATTCACCTTTAGAGTTTTTATCAGTGAAAGAGTTAGTGAAAGCCATAACCAACCCCTCCACTTCAAAGTCACCCCAAAGTTGAATAAAATAATCAGGAGGAAGCAAGAATTAAAAGTACAAAAAAAGAAACAACTATCTTCCCAGTCCCGTCTCAAGAAAATTTACAACTGGCAAAATACAACTTAAATCCTATCTTTATAAGCGCCCATTTCATTTTTTTTTTTCTATGTAACTGTCAAACTTTGGAAAGATACTTGTGTCTGTCTGTACATCAGAGGAATGAATGGTTTATGGCAGCATTCTTCTGATATACAGGACACAAAGGCTGCACACCATCAGAATCATAATGAACAATAAAAATAAATCCATAAAACTGTAAAGT
The DNA here is from genome assembly GCF_032717465.1 of Coenobita brevimanus. NCBI lineage: Eukaryota > Metazoa > Arthropoda > Malacostraca > Decapoda > Coenobitidae > Coenobita > Coenobita brevimanus. The sequence continues at coordinate 7,887,286 of NC_137038.1, forward strand.
GCATCACTACAACCCAACAAAATAAAATAGCAAACACAGGGGAGTTTCTGGTGGATGGAAGGGAGAGCATTTGTGAACATGTAAGACAAGCCAAATACAGACAGCTCTTGTTACTGGTGGGGAGCATTTTCCAAACTATCAATGCTTTTTCCATACAACTCATACCGTTAACTGAAAACATTGACAAATCGACTTCACAGCCAGCAATGGAACTTTTAAAAGGTTTTTTTTTTTATTTTTTTATAGAGAGAGAGAGAGAGAGAGAGAGAGAGTGATAGGGGGGTGTCTTCATACAATGACTGTCTGTACTATTAGAAACAAAGGTGCAGAATAGCACAATTCAAACACTGGTGACAAAGGACACAAGTACCAGGAAACTATCAACTGAACAAAGCTCAGTCTAAGGGCTTTTTCACTGGCGAAGGAGGCTATGTAGCACATTCTTCTTGGCAGTTTATTTCTGTATATATATATATATCTACAGGTATAACCCCTTTAAGAATGCATCACTGAACAATACTTCAGTTTAATGATGGTAAATTTGACATCATTCATACTTAACACACCCAATTTCAAGATATTTGGTGAAGGGGGAGAATTCGATGTAATGACTGCCTGGCACCAACCACAAAACATTGCCCTGAACCCTCACCTTGAGTTAGTGTGATATTATCCATAATATGGTCTGCATATTAAGTCTGAACAATGATGAATATTTTACAAGTACTCATGTAACAAAAACTGACTAATATGTGTGAAAAGTACAATTTAGAACATTCTTCTGACCAGCTGACCAAACCACTGTTTACTTAGCTATAATAAAGCTGCCCTGAGCCTTCACCAAGTCAGTGTGATACAATTATCTTCAATATGATCTGCGCATTTCAATTCTGAATGATATTTTGAGGACAAAATGACAACTATGCATGAAAAGTACAATATAAAACAGTTCTCTGAGCACTTAATCACTGAGGGCTTGAGTTCAAAATACATTACAGAATACTATCAACAATATCACCATGATCTATGCTTGATACTTCATCTACAGTGGTTTATCCTGATGTACTGCTTTACTCTAACCTGGAATTGCTCCATTTTCAATGCTAAGTTGTAAAGACACTGACACTAAAATATGATGCTGGTCATGAAGTGCTATGGGAGGAATGCAGACCTGCAATATTTTTTTCTTCCACTGGGGAACGTGAAATATGATGCAAAATGGCAAAATTCTACGACAAGTTAAGATTTACAATTAGTATAGAATGTGCTGTTTTAGGTGGCTATGGACATTACTCAGGCTGATTCTTGATTAATTAAGTACAAATATCCCCCTAAATGGTCAACACTGGGATGTTTGGTAAAGTATCCCCACTGAACATGTTATAACTTACGCTGTATACTGTATTTAATGTTAACCAATTTCATAATGTTGGGAGGTAACACATCCCTATTGTTAAATGAGGTATACCTGTATTTTCTTATGAGTTTACTTCTGTATACATAAAATTAATACTGGTATTGTCTTCTATGCTGTGTATGTAATCTAAGTTGCCAAAGAAGACACAAATAACATACAGTAACAGAGCAATTATTAAGTGTAATATACTTGATAAACTGCAAATGAAGAGGTGTTACAACACCTAAACTCAAATAAATACAATCCTCAGAACTGTTACTACTGACCTTGCATATGTTAAAATATATGATTGTTACACCCTATCTTCCTACTCATGCACTGTAAGATATTTTTCATACTCGTAAGACTTCACCATCAACATCATCCTGACTTTTCTCACCTGAGGATGGGGTGATGTTCTCAATTCATAAGAGAAAATGGCAAGAAATGTTGCACTGTTGTAGTTGCTGAAGGTGCCAGCTAGCATTATGCTATTACTTACCATTCTTTCTGACCTATGAATCTATAGCCTTATGCTCCATGCGAGCCTTCTACTGTTTAACTTCCTGTACAACAAGTCATGGTCATAAACAGGAAGGCCAATTCCATACGGGATACTAATTAGCACAACATACATTCCACCATAAAACAAATTAAAAAATAAATACAGTATGCCAGTACTTAAGTAGCATTAGTAATTTCTTTAAAAAAAAAAAGCTGTAGGACTATTTTTAACCTCATATGCATCAACTGGATGAAAAAATATTTCTACTTCCACTGGAACAGCTTTATGCACATATGCCATCAAGGCATCTTCCCTTAGTAACACCACAAATATTTAAAAAAAAAGGTAATTAAAATATTTGTAAAATGTTTAATGCCTTGTATGGTGAGCAAGCCTAAACAGTACTTGTAATTATAAAAATCAAATGCAATACTGAACATGATTACTGTTCATCCCAGTACTTCCGTAACTGAAGGTCATGCTCAATTATTAATAACAGTGATGAAAGAAACCTGTACTAACACACAATACTACCATTACGTTACAGGCACGTCTAGTTATAAGTTTGTTCGCTATGCGATAAATTGCTACAACAACGAACAAGAAGTTAGTTCCATTTTTGGAACAACAATGACAAAATTGTTGCAATTTCACTACAACGATGCCTCCCAGTCTGCTGATTGAGCCAAGATGGCTGTCCAGTATTTACATTCACTGTGACTGTCTGCCTTTCATTCCATTTTGTGCATGAGTGGCCACTGAAACACCACTGCAACTGTCAAATAACAGTGCAAGTACAGTATGTAACAGTTAGTGTAGGGTTCAATGGTAAGTGGTAACTTTTTTGTGTGTGAAATACAGAAACATGTGACTTTGAAACTGTGTCTACATTGCACACATGGTCTCCCAGTCGGCTGACAGAACCAAAATGGCCATCCAGTGTGTACATTTGCTGTGATCATCTCCCTTTCACTCCATTTTGTGCATGAAAGGCCAATGAAACACCACTGGCAACACTAAATAATTGCAAGTGCATAACAATTTGTGTTGGGTGCATTTTAAGCAAAGTGATAACTTTTTGTGTGAAATACTGAAACTTGTGAACTGGAAATTTCTTGGCAAGGAAAGCATGGTGCTACTGAGGGGCACTGAGGACAGGCCTAAAAGGTTAAGATTTTAAAGATTTTAGGTTACGTGGTCACAGTCCCTCTTCCTATCCCCAATGAACCCTTTATATTAACTTCGTTATACAATAAATCATTATGCAATGTTTTTTTGCTTAAAGTAACCCCACTGTAATGCACATCATGACTGTTTTTCAATCGTGACATTAAAATATAAAAACAACTTATTATATCATAATGAGTATTAGAGAGAGCAATACTCATTCAAATATCAGTCCACAAGGTTGCTTGTCTTGTGGTGCCTTTCCACAGGCACCAAAGTCACAAGTTTCTACTGATAACTATTTTGTCCATCATAATCACCAATATCTCCCAAACTCCTTGAACAGATGCTGAATCACAGACATTGTGAACATGGTAAAGCAGCCATTGCTATATGGGGGCTATAACTCAAGCAGCCACTTGCTTCTTAATTTAGCAGATTATATATTCCTGCCCAGTGGTGTCTTCATACTTATATTACAGGCCCTATTTTCTAGTTCCCATACATGTTTCCTGCCTTGGGAAGGTTCTGGTATAGCACTGCCAACACATTCACTCATGGTACAGAAGTGAGTACATAAATCCCTTGAAAAGTATGGCAAAAACATGACTGCTTAACCTGCACAGTTTCAAGAAACACACTGAGTCTGCTAGACGGCATGATTATATTACAAATATAATTAATCAATGAAAATCTAGAAAACACAACACCTCATGCCAAAGTTTTGAAGTGAAATTAATACATATAATAAATATGTATGATCAGACTGTGTTGGCTACTTTTTGACTGCTAATGTTCTAGCTGTTGTATGATTGTCAAACCTGCCTACGAGTGATGGACCAAATGCTCAAATTGGCTGCCTACAAACTTACGCATATTACTAATGGAAACAATGTATTGTGGCAAAAACTGAATGCATAATTACATAAAAACATTTCAGTGCCTGGCCATGCTTTGAATTCACCCACTGTGTGTCTATGCTTATTAAAGAGCTGGAGGTGGAAGGGGGCTATACTCTCATTAGCTGGTGAGTGCTGTGACACCCCTACACTGAGCCCACTCCCCAGTGGTGCACTGCTTGGTGGGGAGCTGATTGGTGGCAACGGCCGATCACGAGTCGTCCACAGAGAATGTACTTTATGCCCTTGATGTGGCTGCTCCCAACCCAACACTGCGGCTTGGAAATAAAAGCTCATAAACGAACCCTACTACTGATCATATGGTATTCACACAAAATATACTGGGAATGTCACTTGGACATCAGAGACAATACCACAGAATATATATCTGAAACAACTGGACTTGGCCACCTATAATAGATTGTATGCTGTGCTAATCAGTGTCTTTTACTATCCAATTCAAATCGAAGTGTAGGAGAGCAGGCAATCACTGACCAGAAAATCTTTAAACCGTCAATCCAAGAACATTTTTATTTCATTGTTGCTACCATCAGATGACATTACACAGCTTAACCTTGCTCAGGAACATCTGGGTGTGACAGACCTGCTCTAATCCAGTAACCTCTATATGACTGGGATCTTGATCCTCCTCACTGGCATCTTAACTTTTTGTTCCGATGCAAGGTGTAGGGGGGATTACTTTTAGCTCTCTCTGGTTTTGCTTTATATCACTCAGAAGTTGTATTCGGGGGTGTGAGACCCAAGTGTACCTGAGGAGGTACATCATACTATATCTGCTCTCCTCGTTTGCAGGTTATTTCTATCTGTGTGGAATCCACTCTTCCAATCATGAAGGACCTCCATTCCTCAAGTTGCGACACAAGTGCTAGGCTCACAGTGTTCTTTGTTTTCTTCTATAGCTACTGCCCAAAAAAAACATGTATTTTTTGTCAATGTCTTTTCCTAATTTTTAAAATAAATACTCGTATATAGAGTTAAGCAAATATAAACTTATCTGCATAATTTTGTAGTTGATAACACCTTATAAACCATAGGATACTCAAGAAATCATTAAATGACATATGTGTGCAAATAGTCTTTTTATATGCCTGGGTCTGACAGACCCAGCTTTTCCTGAAGTTTACACAACCCAACAGCTGCTTTTGAGCACAGTTAAGGAGACAGACATCAGGTTATGATGGGGTTAGTGAAGACTGCTTCAAACCTAATCACTACAAATGTTCTCTCCAAAGTTTAATAAAACTGCTTTGTGGTAGCATAAAATACAAATTAGATCACTGGAATGAAGCCTACAGAAAAAAGCTGTCTGGTGGTAAGATGAAAATGAAAAAGCCATTGACTGAAGCTTAAAAAACTGGTAGTGACATAAAATGAAAAATGTCACTAAGGAATACTACATGACAATACTGCTTTTGTGCAACAGTTTTCTTTTTCTGGATCACACCAACCCAATTTACATTATTAATGGGAAAATGGATTAGGATCCTGATAATCATTATATTTTCCTGTATTCCAAGAAACCATTTACTCCAGTGAGTAGTATCTCATTCACTGGTAGAAGCACAACAAAACTAAAAATTATACCACCCTCATTTAAGTGTTTAAATATCTTGACTTAAAAGCCTAGCCTTGGGCCCCTATGCTACTGACATGGGCAATATGAGACTGGATGATGAATGGATGGATGATGGTAATGGGACAGGAAATCAATCTGTGAAGTCCAGCACACTGAAATCAAGTATTACTAAAGGTTTGAGTGACACCTACCCTCTTCTTCCCCGTCTGCATGCAAGAGGCCCAAATGATAATTGCAGTTATATTTCATAATTATCTTCAACTCACATCTGACTGTGCAACATGCATGCAACATCACAAGAAGGTATATTTGACTAATAAAACCATTAAGCAACAAATTACACAATTATGGTTAAAAAGTTATGCCACACATTATTCAAAGGATTAGGTTACAAACAGTAGCTGAAAAAAAATATTTAAGAAATAAGGAAATGTTGCATCACAATTTGCTACATAAATCTGCAGGTAAGTTTCACACATGTCCATTATTTTCAAAATGAAGATATATAAATGAAATAAAGTTTCCTCACCATTCAGTAAAGACTCTAACTTCTATGGTATAGTATTCTTTGGAATAATCAGGAGTTTAACATACAGAAGAGGGTCTGACAGATTTATTTGTAACTCTTCAATCCAATGACATTTTTATTTTTTATTTTCTATACCCCCCAAAAAATAATATTTAGCTATGTAAAGACTCTAAACTGGAGAGATCAGATATAACCTTCATTTACTCCATGACAAGAGGTATACCCAGAGCTGAATAAAATCATCTGGGGAGAGAAAATATAAATTGAATAATTTTGTCACCAGACTGAAGGGAATTATGGAAAGGTTGAGGAAACATTAAAGGGTACAACCAAACAATAAATATAAAAGCTTCTATACACTGGTTGGCACTTCTGAACACACAACACATTGCTGCCAACACAGTTTAACCCATATTACATACAGTGTCAGTTAGTACTGTATATACCACACCAATTAGACCACACCAATTATTCTAAAAATATCCAATTCATTTCAAGGGCAAAAAGTCAGATTCCTTGGTTTTAGTCAATAATATTCACTCTTTTCTACATTTTTGTATAAATAGTTCAAGAGCCTTTGTGCTGAGAAGTGCTCAAATGTAACAACTTTCGAGTTCTTAATTAGTTGTTACAATTTGTAACCTGTTACTCTACTGCAACACAAGCATGGGTATGGCAACACTGGAACCCCTTATATAGAAGACTCTGGGCAGTTTTCATATTTCTCATACAAGATTCACTTTGCCCCTTCAATCCAGTGTCCTATTCCTTTGGTTTATTCTTGCTATCTCCAGAAGAATTTATCTTAAGGAGACTTTCTGTAGTGAAGATGTTAGTGAAAGCCAGATGTAACCACTCTACTCAAATACTTGCTCCTCAGCTGAATAAATTGGACGTAGCAAGATTTAAACAAAAACATGTCACTGGATTAAAGGCATTTTAACCTGAGGCTTGAGGCATCTGCTGGAATATTCAGAATGCAGGAGCTGGCTACCGGGTCAAAAACAGCCACTAAACCTAACACTCCAGCTTACAATCACTCATAAACAATGCAAGAGCCTCACTCCAGCTAAGTGGAGGTTAACTGGTTACAGAAATGATCTGTTATCTGATATGACAGAAGTTCAAACCCAGGCTGAGACAGGGGGCTTTCTGATTTGAATTTGAGGAAAAGAAATTTGCTCAATGATTCGCAAGACCCAGCAACATGTTAAAAAACACTAATACCATCACATCAGTCCTGCATGAGACAGCCATAGTATACATTCAATATGGACTACAGGTATTAGTGCTGAACTGGTGACATGTGAAGATGTGTGATACAGGACTGCTGGGACTTATAAACTGGGCTTTCAAGTCTATGCCCAGAGTCAGGTGGGTAGTGGTTCGTGCAGCTACCCAGTCTCTAATCTACAGGGTTCTGGCAAAGCTAAAGGTAACAGGAGACAGAGTGAGCACATTTCAGAGGCAAGACTCAGGACTACAGTGGACAACGTACCCTTCTGAGGAACTGGGTATGACCACGAAGATTGAAGGAGAAAAAGGAAAGAAAAATAACGGTGAATAAAACGGAGTGAACCAAAGTAGGTAAATATAGTACAGTTCACCCTCCAAAGCCTGTAATTTCAAACCAGGACACATTTCAGGCCGAGAGCAGTACATGACTCATTAAACAAGTACACACCATCAAAAAGTATCACACAGGAGAGGTCTGATAATAACCTAAATGATCAGTATATATTACGAAATGTCAAAAGAAAGCTTTATACAGTAACTGTGCGGCATCTCCACCACAGCAAGAACACAAACATGGGATAGAATCACTTGGTAATTTCTAATAACTACTGCCTGTGCCCTCAGATTCTTTCAAAGTGTGCACTGATACTTATTTGATGAAGTGTACACAGTTTGCCAAATGCCTAATTACCTCTTACATATATGCATATATATTTTTTTATTCTTTCATTTCAGAACTCTAGTTAACCAGCAGCCAAACATATGGTACAGATCTCCAGACAACCGAAAGCTTCAGAGGGAACGCTGAAAAGAATAATACATAATAAAAAAACGGATTTCATTTAACCAGACAAAAATTAAATTATTTCAGTGTATGGAAGATTTTAATGGAGATATTTCAAATCCCATCATTATGAGGGATCTCTAAGTTAAATTTAACTCTGTCAAAGTCAGGTTCAAATCAAAACTGCTTTATTACAGGGGATCTCTTATACAGTGGATAATTCTGTCTACTGGTCCTACAGAGAGAGAGAGAAAGAGAGAGAGAGAGAGAGAATCCCTCTAATTATGATATATTGTCTATGCTGAATGAAGTACAATATATTATGCTAGATACCGTATCTATGCTGAATGAAACAATCTGGCAGTAGGCTACATCCTTGCTGTGCATGGTAAATCAGTTGACAAAAAGCAAGATGTACTGCAAAATACACACACAGCAATCCCCTGATTATCTCACATAATTCAGTCAAAGCAATGTTGGGTGGTACATTTTTTCATATAATGCCTTACTACCCCTCCCAGCCCCCCTACATGGGTCATAACTGCTACAAAAACCCTATACTGTACAGTATAACTAACCAAACAGAAAAAACAATCCCAAACAGA